>NC_060180.1:35790119-35850119 GCF_021184085.1 Oncorhynchus gorbuscha | reverse complement strand
TCTCTCCCCTGTTACTCTGTTTCCTCCTCTCTCTCTCTTTCTCTCTCCCTGTTACTCTGTTCCTCCCCTCTCTCTCTCTCTCTCTCCCCTGTTACTCTGTTCCTCTCTCTCTCTCTCTCTTTCTCTCTCTCTCTCTCTCGTTACTCTGTTCCTCTCTCTCTCCACTGTTACTCTGTGCCTCTCTCGCTCTTTCTCTCTCTCTCTCCCCTGTTACTCTGTTCCTCTCTCTCTCTCCGTCTCTCTCTCTCCCCTGTTACTCTGTTCCACTCTCTCTCCACTGTAACTCTGTTCCTCTCTCTCCCCTGTTACTCTGTTCCTCTTTCTCTCTCTGTCTCTCTCTCTCCCCTGTTACTCTGTTCCTCTCTCTCTCCACTGTTACTCCGTTCCCCTCTCTCTCTCTCTGTCTCTCTCTTCACTGTTACTCTGTTCCTCTCTCTCTCTCCGTCTCTCTCTCTCCCCTGTTACTCTGTTCTCCTCTCTCCGTCTCTCTCTCTCCCCTGTTACTCTGTTCCTCTCTCTCCACTGTTACTCTTTTCCTCTCTCTCTATCTCCATTGTTACTCTGATGCTCCCTCTCTCTCTCTCTCTCTATCCACTGTTACTCTGTTCCTCTCTCTCTCTCTCTCTCTCCCGTTACTCTGTTCCTCTCTCTCCCCTGTTACTCTGTTCCTCTTTCTCTCTCTGTCTCTCTCTCTCCCCTGTTACTCTGTTCCTCTCTCTCTCCACTGTTACTCCGTTCCCCTCTCTCTCTCTCTGTCTCTCTCTTCACTGTTACTCTGTTCCTCTCTCTCTCTCCGTCTCTCTCTCTCCCCTGTTACTCTGTTCCTCCCTCTCTCTCTCTCTTCTCTCTCCCCTGTTACTCTGTTCCTCCCTCTCTTCTCTCTCTCTCTCCCCTGTTACTCTGTTCCTCTCTCTCTCTCTCTCTTTCTCTCTCTCTCTCTCGTTACTCTGTTCCTCTCTCTCTCCACTGTTACTCTGTGCCTCTCTCGCTCTTTCTCTCTCTCTCTCTCTCCACTGTTACTCCGTTCCCCTCTCTCTCTCCGTCTCTCTCTCTCCCCTGTTACTCTGTTCCACTCTCTCTCCACTGTAACTCTGTTCCTCTCTCTCCCCTGTTACTCTGTTCCTCTTTCTCTCTCTGTCTCTCTCTCTCCCCTGTTACTCTGTTCCTCTCTCTCTCCACTGTTACTCCGTTCCCCTCTCTCTCTCTCTGTCTCTCTCTTCACTGTTACTCTGTTCCTCTCTCTCTCTCCGTCTCTCTCTCTCCCCTGTTACTCTGTTCTCCTCTCTCCGTCTCTCTCTCTCCCCTGTTACTCTGTTCCTCTCTCTCCACTGTTACTCTTTTCCTCTCTCTCTATCTCCATTGTTACTCTGATGCTCCCTCTCTCTCTCTCTCTCTATCCACTGTTACTCTGTTCCTCTCTCTGTCTCTCTCTCTCCACTGTTACTCTGTTCCTCTCTCTCTCTGTCTCTCCACTGTTACTCTGTTCCTCTCTCTCTCTCTCTCTCTCCCGTTACTCTGTTCCTCTCTCTCTCTGTCTCTCTCTCCCCTGTTACTCTGTTCCTCTCTCTCTCTGTCTCTCTCTCTCCCCTGTTACTCTGTTCCTCTCTCTCTCTGTCTCTCTCTCCCCTGTTACTCTGTTCCTCCCTCTCTTCTCTCTCTCTCCCCTGTTACTCTGTTCCTCCCTCTCTTCTCTCTCTCTCCCCTGTTACTTTGTTCCTCCCTCTCTTCTCTCTCTCTCTCCCCTGTTACTCTGTTCCTCTCTCTCTCCACTGTTACTCCGTTCCCCTCTCTCTCTCTCTGTCTCTCTCTTCACTGTTACTCTGTTCCTCTCTCTCTCTCCGTCTCTCTCTCTCCCCTGTTACTCTGTTCCTCCCTCTCTCTCTCTCTTCTCTCTCCCCTGTTACTCTGTTCCTCCCTCTCTTCTCTCTCTCTCTCCCCTGTTACTCTGTTCCTCTCTCTCTCTCTCTCTTTCTCTCTCTCTCTCTCGTTACTCTGTTCCTCTCTCTCTCCACTGTTACTCTGTGCCTCTCTCGCTCTTTCTCTCTCTCTCTCTCTCTCTCTCCCCTGTTACTCTGTTCCTCTCTCTCTCTCCGTCTCTCTCTCTCCCCTGTTACTCTGTTCCACTCTCTCTCCACTGTAACTCTGTTCCTCTCTCTCCCCTGTTACTCTGTTCCTCTTTCTCTCTCTGTCTCTCTCTCTCCCCTGTTACTCTGTTCCTCTCTCTCTCCACTGTTACTCCGTTCCCCTCTCTCTCTCTCTGTCTCTCTCTTCACTGTTACTCTGTTCCTCTCTCTCTCTCCGTCTCTCTCTCTCCCCTGTTACTCTGTTCTCCTCTCTCCGTCTCTCTCTCTCCCCTGTTACTCTGTTCCTCTCTCTCCACTGTTACTCTTTTCCTCTCTCTCTATCTCCATTGTTACTCTGATGCTCCCTCTCTCTCTCTCTCTCTATCCACTGTTACTCTGTTCCTCTCTCTGTCTCTCTCTCTCCACTGTTACTCTGTTCCTCTCTCTCTCTCTGTCTCTCCACTGTTACTCTGTTCCTCTCTCTCTCTCTCTCTCTCCCGTTACTCTGTTCCTCTCTCTCTCTGTCTCTCTCTCTCCCCTGTTACTCTGTTCCTCTCTCTCTCTGTCTCTCTCTCTCCCCTGTTACTCTGTTCCTCTCTCTCTCTGTCTCTCTCTCTCCCCTGTTACTCTGTTCCTCCCTCTCTTCTCTCTCTCTCTCCCCTGTTACTCTGTTCCTCCCTCTCTTCTCTCTCTCTCCCCTGTTACTTTGTTCCTCCCTCTCTTCTCTCTCTCTCTCCCCTGTTACTCTGTTCCTCCCTCTCTTCTCTCTCTCTCTCCCCTGTTACTCTGTTCCTCCCTCTCTTCTCTCTCTCTCCCCTGTTACTCTGTTCCTCCCTCTCTTCTCTCTCTCTCTCCCCTGTTACTCTGTTCCTCCCTCTCTTCTCTCTCTTTCCCCTGTTACTCTGTTCCTCCCTCTCTTCTCTCTCTCTCCCCTGTTACTCTGTTCCTCCCTCTCTTCTCTCTCTCTCTCCCCTGTTACTCTGTTCCTCCCTCTCTTCTCTCTCTCTCTCTCCTCTGTTACTCTGTTCCTCCCTCTCTTCTCTCTCTCTCCCCTGTTACTCTGTTCCTCCCTCTCTTCTCTCTCTCTCTCCCCTGTTACTCTGTTCCTCCCTCTCTTCTCTCTCTCTCCCCTGTTACTCTGTTCCTCCCTCTCTTCTCTCTCTCTCTCCCCTGTTACTCTGTTCCTCCTCTCTTCTCTCTCTCTCTCCCTGTTACTCTGTTCCTCCCTCTCTGTCTCTCTCTCTCCCTGTTACTCTGTTCCTCCCTCTCTTCTCTCTCTCTCCCCTGTTACTCTGTTCCTCCCTCTCTTCTCTCTCTCTCCCCTGTTACTCTGTTCCTCCCTCTCTTCTCTCTCTCTCTCCCCTGTTACTCTGTTCCTCCCTCTCTTCTCTCTCTCTCTCCCCTGTTACTCTGTTCCTCCCTCTCTTCTCTCTCTCTCTCCCCTGTTACTCTGTTCCTCTCTCTCTCTCTCTCTTTCCCTCTCTCTCTCTTTCTCTCTCTCGTTACTCTGTTCCTCTCTCTCTCCACTGTTACTCTGTGCCTCTCGCTCTGTCTCTCTCTCTCTCCACTGTTACTCTGTTCCTCCCTCTCTCTCTTCTCTCTCTCTCTCCACTGTTACTCTGTTCCTCCCTCTCTCTCTTCTCTCTTCACTGTTACTCTGTTCCTCCCTCTCTCTCTCTCTTCTCTCTTCACTGTTACTCTGTTCCTCCCTCTCTCTCTCTCTCTCTTTCTCTCTCTCTCGCTCTTCTCTCTCTCTCTCCACTGTTACTCTGTTCCTCTCTCTGTCTCTGTTTGAAAGCAGGCCACTCCCTTGTGAAGTTTGAAAGCAGGCCACTCCCTGGTGAAGTTTGAAAGCAGGCCACTCCCTTGTGAAGTTTGAAATCAGGCCACTCCCTGGTGAAGTTTGAATGCAGGCCAATCCATGGTGAAGTTTGAAAGCAGGCCACTCCCTGGTGAAGTTTGAACGCAGGCCACTCCCTGGTGAAGTTTGAAAGCAGGCCACTCCCTGGTGAAGTTTAAAAGCAGGCCACTCCCTGGTGAAGTTTGACCGCAGGCCACTCCCTGGTGAAGTTTGAAAGCAGGCCACTCCCTGGTGAAGTTTGAAAGCAGGCCACTCCCTGGTGAAGTTTGAAAGCAGGCCACTCCCTGGTGAAGTTTGAAGGGCCCAAGAGAGGAGGTGAGGTGTGCATCCCGAGTGGACGCAGGGCAAAGAGTGGGAGATGTGTAGAAAACTCCTTTGGGTGCTCTACGTGTTCTGTGTCACTTTGCAGGATGGGGCCGTGTTTCCAGATGTTTCATGACATGTTGTAGGCTAATTCCAAACACTAAAGTGACAGGGTGAAATTTGAATTTGTCCTAGAAATCTTATAGGGAAATTTTAAAATGTTGTTTTGTATCTTCTCACTGTATCTGTCTGGATTCACTGAATTGTTGTCAAAATAGGCTACTATTTCTACATTTAGTTTCAGGCCTGGTTTGTATTAAATCTTATTGACAGAAGTTATCTACATTTAGTTTCAGGCCTGGTTTGTATTAAATCTTATTGACAGAAGTTATCTACATTTAGTTTCAGGCCTGGTTTGTACTAAATCTTATTGACAGAAGTTATCTACATTTAGTTTCAGGCCTGGTTTGTACTAAATCTTATTGACAGAAGTTATCTACATTTAGTTTCAGGCCTGGTTTGTATTAAATCTTATTGACAGAAGTTATCTACATTTAGTTTCAGGCCTGGTTTGTACTAAATCTTATTGACAGAAGTTATCTACATTTAGTTTCAGGTCTGGTTTGTACTAAATCTTATTGACAGAAGTTATCTACATTTAGTTTCAGGCCTGGTTTGTACTAAATCTTATTGACAGAAGTTATCTACATTTAGTTTCAGGCCTGGTTTGTACTAAATCTTATTGACAGAAGTTATCTACATTTAGTTTCAGGTCTGGTTTGTACTAAATCTTATTGACAGAAGTTATCTACATTTAGTTTCAGGCCTGGTTTGTACTAAATCTTATTGACAGAAGTTATCTACATTTAGTTTCAGGCCTGGTTTGTACTAAATCTTATTGACAGAAGTTATCTACATTTAGTTTCAGGCCTGGTTTGTATTACATCTTATTGACAGAAGTTATCTACATTTAGTTTCAGGCCTGGTTTGTATTAAATCTTATTGACAGAAGTTATCTACATTTAGTTTCAGGCCTGGTTTGTACTAAATCTTATTGACAGAAGTTATCTACATTTAGTTTCAGGCCTGGTTTGTATTACATCTTATTGACAGAAGTTATCTACATTTAGTTTCAGGCCTGGTTTGTATTAAATCTTATTGACAGAAGTTATCTACATTTAGTTTCAGGCCTGGTTTGTACTAAATCTTATTGACAGAAGTTATCTACATTTAGTTTCAGGCCTGGTTTGTACTAAATCTTATTGACAGAAGTTATCTACATTTTGAAAGTCTCTGAATAGAGTCTCTGAATAGATGTTTGCATTGTCAATCAATAGTTTACTTTGTGGGGTTTGAAATACTTTCTGAATATTGTCCTCTTGTCACATTTAGGATCATTTTATATAACTTACTTGACACATTTTGAGTGAATAATTTTGTCAAAATTACTGCAATTTAAATACTCTAGTTTTTTTTCTGTTGAGTGTTAATCATTTGTTGATAGTGAGGTTCTACACAATTGAAAACAAAATGAGTGTTATTCCTATTGACATGAGTGGGGTGTCATGTTAAGAGGTGCTCTTTAAAACTAAGTTTGTAATTGTCATTTGTTCTTTAATTGCTTGTAATTGTCATTTGTTCTTTTACTATGTATGTTTGTATGAAATGTGTGAGAAAATGTGCTTGATTTAGAACATTCTCGGAAATCTACAACAGCATTCTACAATTCTATTGGGTTCTAAAGGGTTTTAATAATGTGTTTTTTTTTCTTTCTCCAAAAATATTCCTGAAGTCTAGTATATAATGAAGTAATTTGTTGAAGTTATAATGCTAGTAATAGCATAAACACATTGCAGAGCTTCAGGCCAAGCGCCCACCCTTTTCTCTTGCTCTCCTGTGAAATTTCAGTCGCATCTTGCGCCTGCACTTTTCTGACCAATCAAACAACTATCTTATCCGTTCTGAAGCAAGATGCTCTATCAGTGGCTTGCATCGTTTATACATTTAGAAGAAGCTGAATGAAAAAAACAATGCTGATTTCACATGTTAAAATATTTACGAAAGATAAGATAAAAAAGACAAGTATTAACTGTTCATTTTAGGGGGTATCGAACCAGTTCAGAACTTAATTTTCTGGTCGGAACACTGGAAATGGAACAAAAAAAAAATATGGATTCTGTTCGAAAGGAACAATTGGAAAATAATTTAAATTCCAATTTCTGCTATAAACCATTGCTTCTGACTCACCACTGTAATCCTCTTTCCCATCTCCTCTACTAACATGCTCGCGAGTGACATCAGAGTGATGACATCACACACTGACACAGACCAGACCTTAAACTCTAAAACAGATCTGAGGTCATTTGTTATACAGTTTTATGAGGAAACTTAGAGACAAGAGGGTTAAGAGTATTGACTCATCACATAATAGATAGGTCAGATGAAATGGCAGCATTTTGTTTGACTTTGTGTGGTCTTGAGTCTGCTGAAGACTTCAAGGATGATGAGCATTGCAGGTGAGAAAAGTGAGAGAGTGATCTGTCACTTAAAACACAAGCATCTCACAACTAGCTGTGTCTATATTAACCCGCTAAACTACCCTCTAGATATGGCTTTATTAACCCCCTAAGATCCCCTCTAGCTGTGTCTTTATTAACCCCCCAAACTCCCCTCTAGCTGTGTCTTTATTAACCCCCTAAACTCACTTCTAGCTGTGTCTTTATTAACCCCCTAAACTCCCTTTTAGCTGTGTTTTTATTAACCCCCTAAACTCCCCTCTAGCTATGTCTTTATTAACCCCCTAAACTCCCCTCTAGCTGTGTCTTTATTAATCCCCTAAACTCCCCTCTAGCCATGTCTTTATTAACCCCCTAAACTCACTTCTAGCTGTGTCTTTATTAACCCCCTAAACTCACTTCTAGCTGTGTCTTTATTAACCCCCTAAACTCACTTCTAGCTGTGTCTTTATTAACCCCCTAAACTCAGTTCTAGCTGTGTCTTTATTAACCCCCTAAACTCACCTCTAGCTGTGTCTTTATTAATCCCCTAAACTCCCCTCTAGCTGTTTTTATTAACCCCCTAAAGTCGATTGACGGACCGGTGTTAAGTTAGATAACAAAAAAAATCCCCATAAAAATGAATCAGTTTAAGTTCGGGATGTCTGTTTTTTGCGTCTCGACCCACCGCATCCGCCTGTGTAGCACCTCCGGATCTGCAGTGAAAGGTGATAGAGCTAGACTGGTGTTTGTCAGACCAGAGAAAATCGTGCTTCTCATGTAAACATCTGTAGCGTCCGAACGGTTTGACCTACATACTATTATGGAAAGGGGAGGTTTCATGAACACGATGGAACTTTCTCTTTTTCTCTATGACTCCCACCAGTGGCACAGGACTCAGTTGAAGGTAACAAGTACCGGTATATAAAAACGAATATAATTATGAAGGTAGTTTTGTGCCTACCCAAGAAAACATTGCAGAATAAGAGTGAAGACATCAAAACTATGAAATAACACATATGAAATCATGTAGTAACCAAAAAAGTGTTAAACAAATCAAAAAAAATATTTTAGATTGTCTTTAAAGTAGACACCCTTTGCCTTGATGACAGCTTTGTACACATTGGCATTCTCTCAACCACCTTAACCTGGAATGTTTATCCAACTGTCTTGAAGGAGTTCCCACATATGCTGAGCACTCGTTGGCTGCTTTTCCTTCACTCTGCAGTCCAACTCATCCCAAACCATCACAATTGGGTTGAGGTCAGGTGATTGTGGAGGCCAGGTGATTTGATGCAGCACTCCATCACTCTCCTTCTTGGTCAAATAGCCCATACTGTACACAGTGTACAGTGTGGGTTATGACCCAGTGTGTTGGGTCATTGTCCTGTTGAAAAACCAAGCGCAAACTAGATGGGATGGCGTATCAATGCAGAATAATGTGGTAGCCATGCTGGTTAAGTGTGCCTTGAATTCGAAATAAATCACAGACACTGTCACCAGCAAAGCACCCCCACACCATCACACCTCCTCCATGCTTCACGTTGGAAACCACACATGCAGAGATCATCCGTTCACCTACTCGGCATCTCACAAAGACATGGCGGTTGGAACCAAAATTTTTAAATTTAGACTCATCAGCCCAAAGGACAGATTTCCACCAGTCTAATGTCCATTGCTTGTGTTTATTGGCCCGAGGAAGTCTCTTCTTCTGAAATGTTTGGTGGGATGGAGTTTTGGGGGATGCTGACACATGGAATTGTTTTGAGATTGTCATGCTATATATCATTTAGCTATTTGATTTAGAATTTTAGGACCCCTTTAGGTATAAAAATAAATAAATATTGGTTTTGGCCTTTACTACTAAAGCACATAGAAACAAATTGATAAGCGGAAAAAACGACAGTCAAAAAATTTATCATAAGAAATACATCTGAAGTGTCTGTCCTAAATCTAAGATATTCAGGAAATACATACAGTAATATATATATATACACACACACCTACTCATTCGTTTTTTCTTTGTTTGCACTATTTTCTATATTGTAGAATAATAGTGAAGATAACAAATCTATGAAATATGGAATCATGTAGTAACCAAAAAAGTGTTCAACAAATCAAAATATATTTTATATTTGAGATTCTTCAAAGCAGCCAACTTTTGCCTTGATGACAGCTTTGCACCCTGTTGGCATCTCAACCAGCTCCATGAGGTAGTAACCTGGAATGCATTTCAATTAACAGGTGTGCCTTGTTAAACGTTAATTTGTGGAATTGATTTAATTCTTAATGCATTTGAGCCAATCCGTTGTGAAGTGACAAGGTAGGGGTGGTATACAGAAAATAGCTCTATAAAAGAACAAGTCCATATTATGGCAAGATCAGCTTAAATAAGCAAAGAGAAACTACTGTCCATCATATTTTTAAGACATGAATGTCAGTCAATCCGGAAAATTTCAAGAACGTTGAAAGTTTCTTCAAGTGCAGTCACAAAAACCATCCAGCGTTATGATGAAACTGGCTCTCATGAGGACCGCCAAAGGAAAGGAAGACCCAGAATTACCTCTGCTGCAGAGGATTACTTCATTAGAGTTAACTTCACTTCAGATTGCAGCCCAAATAAAAGCTTGACAGAGTTCAAATAACAGACACATCTCAACATCAACTTTTCAGAGGAGACCACGTGAATCAGGACTTCATGGTCAAATTGCTACAAAGAAACCACTACTAAAGGACACCAATAATAAGAAGCCATTTTTGTATGGACCTCGCTTTGTGCATGGGGCATTGTTATGCTCAAACAGGAAAGTGCATTCCCCAAACTGTTTCCACAAAGCTGGAAGCACAGAATCATCTAGAATAGCATTGTATGCTGTAGTGTTAAGATTTCTCTTCACTGGAACTAACGGCCCTAGCCCGAACCATGAAAAACAGCCCCCAGACCATTTTTCCTCCTCCACCAAACATTACAGTTGGCACTATGCATTGGGGCAGGTAGCATTCTCCTGTCAGCCACCAAACTCCAATTTTTCCGTTGGACTGCCAGAGAACGCGTTTCCACTGCTCCAGAGTCCAATGGCGGCGAGATTTATACCTTTCTAGCCAACGCTTGGCATTGCGCATGGTGAGCTTAGGCTTTTTTGTGACTGCTCAGCAATGAAAACCCATTTCATGAAGCTCCCAACGAGCAGTTCTTGTACCGACGTTGCTTCCAGAGGCAGTGGGTTGAGTCATTGTTGCTCCTAGAAGATTCCACTTCACAAAAATAGCACTAACAGTTGACCAGGGCAGCTATAGCACGGTAGAAATGACTGGAACTGACTTGTTGGAAAGGTACCATCCTATGATGGTGTCATGTTAAATGTCACTGAGCTCTTCAGCTCTTCAATATTATTGCCAATATTATTGCCAATATTTTCTATGGAGACTGCTTCGCTGTGTGCTCGATTGTATACACCTGTCAGCAACGGGTGTGGCTGAAATGGCACAATCCACAAATTTGAAGAGGTGTCCTCAAACTTTTGTAAATATTGTGTATATATAAAACACAGGGAAATCATGTCTTTGACCGCGCTGGGAAAGACGTGTATGTTGATTATGGCAGCCCCCCGCACCTCTCTGATTCAGAAGTGTTGGGTTAAATGCGGAAGACACATTTTAGTTGAAGGAATTCGGATGTACAACTGTGGGTATCCCCCTTTCCCCTACACCTCACAATGCTCTATCCCCCTATCAAAGCCTATCTTGCTTTATTGTTTAATACCACTGCAGGTTTCTCAAATATATCACTGATTCAGATGACACTGTTAGCATTTCCATTATACACCTCTGATCAATAACCTCTTTGTCAAATGGGTAGAAGATTTTGCAGGAGTCATTGTTATAGCCCATAACTAAGACGCGATGGGGTTTTTCTTCCCAGCACGGCAAGACAAAGTGATGCCGAGTCCAATTCCAAGTCCACCTCGAGCCTACAGTCCCTAGGCGCTAGTGTAGATCGGAACGGTTTTGAAAGGTGTGAGCATTACAGAGGGCAAGCTGTAGCTGTAACCATCCGTACCAACTATCACATATACATGAAGTGCCCAGGGGCTGGAGGTTGGTTTGGGATTGGGGCAACGGAGATGACAGGCTGATAGAGAAAGAGCTCCACTGTCTGGTGAGGAGTGTAACTGCAGCTGTGCTCCGTAACAAAGGCCCTCTGAAATAAACTCCATGCGCTCAATAATACAGTCAGTTCCATTTATATTACGAGTCTATTGCCACAGGCTTCACAACCCCTAAAACAGCAAGCCTAGGGGAAGGTGGTAATGGAGAACCACTTATGCATTGATTCACAGCATAGAACAACGCTGTCACTTTTCCTTTAAGAGGAAAACACTATCTGCAGTATTTGGTGCAACTGCACCTTTTGTCAGTGGGAAAGGTGCAACGTGTTCATGTCTCCCGATACAGGACTACTTCCAGGAAGCTGTCAGCAGGAACTCAGCGATTGGGGGGAGCGGTTCTCGACTCAACCCCGGCGAGTCTGCACTGTAATCACCCCTGCTCTCTAACCCCGTCCTGTGTAGTCAGGCAGGGCTCTCAAATATCACTGACTATACAGGAGGGAGACCTTTACAGGTACAAAGCACTGGTTTGATAAGGAACAGCTTACATTGACTTTCCTGCTTTTGTGTCCTCCCACAAAGACACACAAAGGCACACTCTAACCCCCTGTGTTTGAAGTGTCCCTTCCGTTGACCTGCTGGCTGAGTGAGAGGTGGAATGAAAGAGACGGAGAGGTGAAGAAGTTGAACGTGGATGTGACAGCGAAGAGGTTACACTGCAAAAACACGAAAGAGGCCAGAATAACAGAGAAAGAAAGAGGGAGAATGAGAGAGATAGTGCTACTGACAGCTTCATAAATTGATTGAACCAACAATGACTAAACTCTGTGGGCTCTATTTTTTGGCTGTTCGCTAAAGGCAGCGCAAGTGTCAAACACACGTCAGTTGGCGATTTTGGTAGGTAAAAGACCCCTTGACTTTTTCCAAATGTTGTTACGTTATAGACTTATTCTAAAATGGATTAAATTAATCTACACACAATACCCCAAAATGACAAAGCGAAAACAGGTTTGACATTTTTGATCATTTATTCAAATAAAAAACAGAAATACCTTATTTACATAAGTATTCAGACCTCTGAGCCCCGGGACAGGATTGTGTCGAGGCACAGATCTGGGGATGGCTACCAAAAAATGACTGCACCAGTGTAGGTCCCCAAGAACACAGTGGCCTCCATCATTCTTAAATGGAAGAAGTCTGGAACCACCAAAACTTATCTAGAGCTGGCCGCCGGGCAAACTGAGCATTCGAGGGAGAAAGGCATTGGTCAGGGAGGTGACCAAGAACCCGATGGTCACTCTAACAGAGCTCCAAATTCCTCTGTGGAGATGGAAGAAACTTCCAGGACAACCATCTCTGCAGCACTTGACCAATCAGGCCTTTAAGTTAGAGTGGCCAGACGGAAGCCACTCCTCAGTAAAAGGCACATGACAACTCAGACCATGAGAAACAACATTCTCTGGTCTGATGAAATCAAGATGTAACTTTTTGGTCTGAATGCCAAGTGTCACATCTGTAAGAAACCTGGCACCATCCTTACAGTGAAGTATACAGTGAAGGGATGTTTTTCAGCGACAGGTCCTGGAAGAATAGTCAGGATCGAGGGAAAGATGAACGGAACAATGTACAGAGAGATACTTAATGAAAACCTGCGCCCGAGCGCTCAGGACCTAAGACTAGGGTGAAGGTTCTACTTCCAGCAGGACAACGACTCTAAGCACACAGCCAAGACAATGCAGGAGTGGTTTCAGGACAAGTCTCTGAAAGTCCTTGAGTGGCCCAGCCAGAGTCCGGACTTGAACCCAATCTAACATCTCTGGAGAGACCTGAAAATAGCTGTGCAGAGACGCTCCCCATCCAACCTGACAGAGCTTGGGAGGATCTGCAAAAAAATGGGAGAAACTCCCCAAATACAGGTGTGCCAAGCTTGTAGCGTCATACCCAAGAAGACTCAAGGCTGTAATCGCTGCCAACGGTGCTTCAACAAAGTACTGAGTAAAGGGTCGTTTGCAAAAAATGTAAAATGCAACAGTTTTTGCTTTGTCATTATGGGGTATTGTGTGTAGAATGATGAGGGAAAAACAATATATTTAATTAATATTTTAGAATAAAGCTGTAAGGTCACAAAATGTGGAAAAAGTTAAGAGGTGTGAATAATTTCCCGAATGCACTGTATATGAGTCAACATACACATGGCCACGTTCATAGTTCTATGTTCAAGTGGCATCGTTTACATCATTACCTGGCAACCCACTAACACTACTACTTTCACAACTACTAGTCTTAGCCCCTGTAAGTCGTCATGGATGATTTTAAAGTTACTCTTGATTTGTTTTATCCACTAGCGTTTGAAGAATGGTCAAACAAGAAGAGGAAGAGGATATGAAGGAAATTAAACAAAGAAGAAGAGCAAGTAGACCAGCAACCTGAGCCTAGCGTTACCGTTAGACATGCAGAAACCTGTAGCACTGCTATAGATGACATAAAAAAGGAGAGAAATTAAAAACACGACATCAAAACAAACCAACTGGGCAGTGAAGTGGAATGGCTGTCAGAAAAGGGGATAAACATCAATCTGGCAACTGTTTCGAAACAGGTCATATTCTCTGGAATTCCTACGCCACTCACTGCTAAAAGAGACCGATACGAAATGAGCAGCGTCGCTGGACTGCGTTCAGGCCTAAACCGCCTCTTAAATGGGCCTCCACGGAGCCGTTCTTGGTGCCTGATGAGAGATACTGAGTTTCTGAATGCAAACAATGTCTTTGCTGGTACCATAAAACAGCCAAGAAGGGAGGGCAGAGACAGAACCAACCAACCAGAACCAGCCACCCCTAGATGATTACTGAATAAGGTGTATTTTGATTATGCACTTTGGCCGAAGAGGCAACAAAGGAAATCGCAAACTAAAGCAAAACTCATTCGTAATAAAAGAGTACAAAGATGGATTGAGCTACGTAACACTGAGTTTCAATGAAAAAAACAAGAACCACAAAAGTCCAATTGAAAGGGACCAAGGGAACGGGCTTTGCCCCTTGGCATAGCTCAAAAAATATCTCTAATTTACCCAAACATTTTATTTTCACCTTTATTTAACCAGGTAGGCTAGTTGAGAACAAGTTCTCATTTGCAACTGCGACCTGGCCAAGATAAAGCAAAGCAATGTGACACAGACAACAACACAGAGTTACACATGGAGTAAATAAACAAGCCAATAACACAATAAACAAGTCAATGACACAGTAGAAAAAAAGAAAGTCTATATACAGTGTGTGCAAAAGGCATGAGGAGGTGGGTAATAAATAGGCAATAGGATTAACACTGGAGTGATAATAATTGAGCAGATGATGATGTGCAAATAGAGATACTGGTGTGCAAAAGAGCAGGAAAGTAAATAAAATAAAAACAGTATGGGGATGAGGTAGGTAGATTGGGTGGGCTATTTACAGATGGACTATGTACAGCTGCAGCGTTCGGTTAGCTGCTCAGAAAGTTGATGTTTAAAGTTGGTGAGGGAAATAAAAGTCTCCAAGTTCAGTAACTGGAAGGAAAGGTGGCCAAATGAGGTGTTGGCTTTGGGGAAGATAAGTGAGATATACCTGCTGGAACGTGTGCTACGGGTGGGTGTTGTTATCGTGACCAGTGAACTGAGATAAGGCGGAGCTTTACCTAGCATAGACTTATAGATGACCTGGAGCCAGTGGGTCTGGCGATGAATATGTAGCGAGGGCCAGCCGACTAGAGCATACAGGTCGCAGTGGTGGGTGGAATAAGGTGATTTGGTAACAAAACGGATGGCACTGTGATAGACTGCATCCAGTTTGCTGAGTAGAGTGTTGGAAGCTATTTTGTAGATGACATCGTCCGTTTTACGAGGGTAAGTTCGGTGGCATGACTGAAGGAGGCTTTGTTGCGAAATAGAAAGATGATTCTGGATTTGATTTTCGATAGGAGATGTTTAATATGAGTCTGGAAGGAGAGTTTACAGTCTAGCCAGACACCAAGGTATTTATAGTTGTCCACATATTCTAGGTCGGAACCGTCCAGGGTGGTGATGCTAGTCGGGCGGGCGGGCGGGTGCGGGCAGCAAACGGTTGAAAAGCATGCATTTGGTTTTACTAGCATTTAAGAGCAGTTGGAGGCCCCGGAAGGAGAGTTGTATGGCATTGAAGCTCGGTTGGAGGTTAGTTAGTACAGTGTCCCAGCCTTTTATATACACCCCAGACTAAAGCTCTCAGATGATTACAACTTGTGGTATACCATGGAGCCAATGGGACTCAACACCCTTTCATCAATGCTGCCTCGTCTGTGCAAGGTATAACATTTTGTTAAAATAGGTAGGCTGCTATACAGTATTAATTGCTCTCTCTCTCCGTCTCTGTGTGCGTATGAGGCTGGCTCATCCCGTTAGGTATACCAACCACTGCATCAGGACGACTACCATCCAGCAGGTCTGGATGCCAGAGGATGATGAGTGTAAGCGGGCATTGGGCTGTTATTCCTGAGAAATGGTATCCATTCGACAGCTACTTCACTGAATGGAAATGTGTCATTCAAAGAAATAGCTGTCGATGTTGTAACCCTCCGAAAAAATGTGTCATTGTGGTTTCTATAATGGTCTGCTGTATCAATGTCTGCTACAATGTTTTTGCGCTTGGCTAGTTTTGCTTTACGTGGCCTTCAATACGAATAGAACTAACGACCAGAGAACGCCTAAAATGTTACTTGTGTTAGTGAATGTAGCATCATGTTTTGTTGAAAAATGTATTGTTTGGGAAATAATCTAGATGTTTTATGCTGGTAACCGGTTGTATAAAAGCAATAATACACTTGAGTCCATGTGTTATGACATTTTTGCTTATATATATTAGAGGTTGACCGATTATGATTTTTCAACGCCGATACCGATTATTGGAGGGCCAACTAAGCCGATGCCGATTAATCGGCCAATTTAACAAATAAAAAAAAGTATTTGTAATAATGACAATTACAACAATACTGAATTAACACTTATTTTAACTTACTATAATACATCAATAAAATCAATTTAGCCTCAAGTAGATAATGAAACATGTTCAATTTGGTTTAAATAATGCAAAAACAAAGTGTTGGAGAAGAACGTAAAGTGCAATATGTGCCATGTAAGAAAGCTAACGTTTCAGTTCCTTGCTCAGAACATGAGAACATATGAAAGCTGGTGGTTCCTTTTAACATGAGTCTTCAATATTCCCAGGTAAGAAGTTTTAGGTTGTAGTTAATATAGGACTATTTCCCTCTATACCATATGTATTTCATTATCCTTGACTATTGGATGTTCTTATAGGCACTTTAGTATTGCCAGTGTAACAGTATAGCCTCCGTCCCTCTCCTTGCTCCTCCCTGGGCTCGAACCAGCAACACAACGACAACAGCCACCACATCGAAGCAGAGTTACCCATGCAGAATAAGGGGAACAACCACTCCAAGGCTCAGTGGAGTTAAGTTTGAAACGCTATTAGCGTGCGCTAACTAGCCAGCCATTTCACTTCGGTCATACCAGCCTCATCTCGGGAGTTGATAGGTTTGAAGTCATAAACAGCGCAATGCTTGACGCACAACGAAGAGCTGCCAGCAAAACGCACGAAAGTGCTGTTTGAATGAATGATTACCCGTCTGCTTCTGCCTACCACCGCTCAGTCAGATACTTAGATACTTGTATGCTTAGTCAGATTATATGCAACACAGGACACGCTAGATAATATCTAGTAATTATCATCAACCATGTGTAGTTAACTAGTGATTATGATTGATTGTTTTTTACAAAGATAAGTTTAATGCTAGCTAGCAACTTACCTTGGCTTACTTTTGCGTAACAGGCAGTCTCCTTGTGAAGTGCAATGAGAGAGAGGCAGGTCGTTATTGCGTTGGACTGGGTTGGATCCCCCGAGCTGTCAAGGTGAAAATCTGTCTTTCTGCCCCTGAACCCACTGTTCCTGTGGCCATCATTGAAAATAAGAATGTGTTCTTAACTGATTTGCCTAGTTAAATAAAGGTTAAATAAAAGGTGTAAATATATATATATATATATATATTGCCAAATCAGCGCCCAAAAAAACAGATTTCCGATTTGTGTGAAAACTTGAAATCAGCCTGAATTAATCGGCCATTCTGATTAATCGGTCGACCTCTAATATATACATATACACATTCACTGAACTAAAATATAAAAGCCACATGCAGCAACTTCTATAAACGACACAAGGCGAGACCCAGATGCAGACACAGGAGCCAGATGGTTCGAGTCTCTGATACTTATTGAACCACGAGAGGCAGGCAAGAGGCAGGTCGAGGACAGGCAAGAGTTCATAACAAGGTCGGAGTCCAAACGCTACAGGGCGGTAGGAAGGCTCAAAGTCTCACTCTTCCGGCGCCGACTGAGATGGCCGCCTCGCTTCGCGTTCCTAGGAAACTATGCAGTTTTTTGTTTTTTTACGTGTTATTTCTTACATTAGTACCCCAGGTCATCTTAGGTTTCATTACATACAGTCGAGAAGAACTACTGAATATAAGATCAGCGTCAACTCACCATCAGTACGACCAAGAATATGTTTTCTCTGGGACGCGGATCCTGTGTTCTGCCTTACAAACAGGACAACGGAATGGATCGCATGCAGCGACCCAAGGAAACGACTCCGAAAAAGAGACGCGGCGGTGTTCTGGTCAGACTCCGAAAAAGGGCACATCGCGCACCACTTCCCAGTATTCTTCTTGCCAATGTCCAGTCTCTCGACAACAAGGTTGATGAAATCCGAGCAAGGGTGGCATTCCAGAGGGACATCAGAGACTGCAACGTTCTTTGCTTTACGGAGACATGGCTTACTGGGAAAACGCTATCCAGGGCGGTGCAGCCAACGGGTTTCTCCACGCATCGCGCCGACAGAAACAAACATCTCTCTGGTAAGAAGAGTGGCGGGCGTATGCCTCATGACTAACGGGACATGGTGTGATGAAGGAAACATACAGGAACTCAAATCCTTCTGTTCGCCTGATTTAGAATTCCTCACAATCAAATGTAGACCGCATTATCTTCCAAGAGAATTCTCTTCGATTATAATCACAGCCGTATATATCCCCCCAAGCAGACACATCGATGGCTCTGAACGAACTTTATTTAACTCTTTGCAAACTGGAAAACATTTATCCGGAGGCTGCATTCATTGTAGCTGGGGATTTTAACAAAGCCAATCTGAAAACAAGACTCCCTAAATTTTATCAGCATATCGATTGCGCAACCAGGGGTGGTAAAACCTTGGATCATTGTTACTCTAACTTCCGCGACGCATATAAGGCCCTGCCCCGCCCCCTTTCGGAAAAGCTGACCACGACTCCATTTTGCTGATCCCTGCCTACAGGCAGAAATTAAAACAAGAGGCTCCCACGCTGAGGTCTGTCCAACGCTGGTCAGACCAAGCTGACTCTACACTCCAAGACTGCTTCCATCACGTGGACTGGGACATGTTTCGTATTGCGTCAGATGGGAATATTGACGAATACGCTGATTCGGTGTGCGAGTTCATTAGAATGTGCGTCGAAGATGTCGTTCCCATAGCAACGATAAAAACATTCCCTAACCAGAAACCGTGGATTGATGGCAGCATTCGCGTGAAACTGAAAGCGCGAACCACTGCTTTTAACCAGGGCAAGGTGTCTGGCAACATGACTGAATACAAACAGTGCAGCTATTCCCTCCGTAAGGCTATTAAACAAGCTAAGCGTCAGTACAGAGACAAAGTGGAATCTCAATTCAATGGCTCAGACACAAGAGGCATGTGGCAGGGTCTACAGTCAATCACGGACTACAAGATGAAATCCAGCCCAGTCACGGACCAGGATGTCTTGCTCCCAGGCAGACTAAATAACTTTTTGCCCGCTTTGAGGACAATACAGTGCCACTGACACGGCCTGCAACGGAAACATGCGGTCTCTCCTTCACTGCAGCCGAGGTGAGTAAGACATTTAAACGTATTAACCCTCGCAAGGCTGCAGGCCCAGACGGCATCCCCAGCCGCGCCCTCAGAGCATGCGCAGACCAGCTGGCCGGTGTGTTTACGGACATATTCAATCAATCCCTATACCAGTCTGCTGTTCCCACATGCTTCAAGAGGGCCACCATTGTTCCTGTTCCCAAGAAAGCTAAGGTAACTGAGCTAAACGACTACCGCCCGTAGCACTCACTTCCGTCATCATGAAGTGCTTTGAGAGACTAGTCAAGGACCATATCACCTCCACCCTACCTGACACCCTAGACCCACTCCAATTTGCTTACCGCCCAAATAGGTCCACAGACGATGCAATCTCAACCACACTGCACACTGCCCTAACCCACCTGGACAAGAGGAATACCTATGTGAGAATGCTGTTCATCGACTACAGCTCGGCATTCAACACCATAGTACCCTCCAAGCTCGTCATCAAGCTCGAGACCCTGGGTCTCGACCCCCGCCCTGTGCAACTGGGTACTGGACTTCCTGACGGGCCGCCCCAGGTGGTGAGGGTAGGCAACAACATCTCCTCCCCGCTGATCCTCAACACGGGGCCCCACAAGGGTGCGTTCTGAGCCCTCTCCTGTACTCCCTGTTCACCCACGACTGCGTGGCCACGCACGCCTCCAACTCAATCATCAAGTTTGCGGACGACACAACAGTGGTAGGCTTGATTACCAACAATGACGAGACGGCCTACAGGGAGGAGGTGAGGGCCCTCGGAGTGTGGTGTCAGGAAAATAACCTCACACTCAACGTCAACAAAACTAAGGAGATGATTGTGGACTTCAGGAAACAGCAGAGGGAACACCCCCTATCCACATCGATGGAACAGTAGTGGAGAGGGTAGCTAGTTTTAAGTTCCTCGGCATACACATCACAGACAAACTGAATTGGTCCACTCACACTGACAGCGTCGTGAAGAAGGCGCAGCAGCGCCTATTCAACCTCAGGAGGCTGAAGAAATTCGGCTTGTCACCAAAAGCACTCACAAACTTCTACAGATGCACAATCGAGAGCATCCTGGCGGGCTGTATCACCGCCTGGTACGGCAACTGCTCCGCCCTCAACCGTAAGGCTCTCCAGAGGGTAGTGAGGACTGCACAACGCATCACCGGGGGCAAACTACCTGCCCTCCAGGACACCTACACCACCCGTTGTTACAGGAAGGCCATAAAGATCATCAAGGACATCAACCACCAGAACCACTGCCTGTTCACCCCGCTATCATCCAGAAGGCGAGGTCAGTACAGGTGCATCAAAGCTGGGACCGAGAGACTGAAAAACAGCTTCTATCTCAAGGCCATCAGACTGTTAAACAGCCACCACTAACACTGAGTGGCTGCTGCCAACACACTGTCATTGACACTGACCCAACTCCAGCCATTTTAATAATGGGAATTGATGGGAAATGATGTAAATATATCACTAGCCACTTTAAACAATGCTACCTTATATAATGTTACTTACCCTACATTATTCATCTCATATGCATATGTATATACTGTACTCTACATCATCGACTGCATCCTTATGTAACACATGTATCACTAGCCACTTTAACTATGCCACTTTGTTTACTTTGTCTACACACTCATCTCATATGTATATACTGTACTCGATACCATCTACTGTATGCTGCTCTGTACCATCACTCATTCATATATCCTTATGTACATGTTCCTTATCCTTACACTGTGTATAAGACAGTAGTTTTGGAATTGTTAGTTAGATTACTTGTTGGTTATCACTGCATTGTCGGAACTAGAAGCACAAGCATTTCGCTACACTCGCATTAACATCTGCTAACCATGTGTATGTGACAAATACAATTTGATTTGATTTGATTTAGTCAGGGGCAGGCAAAAGGTCAGAACCGTGAGGACTAGAAAAGAGAGAATAGGAAAAATAGGAGCTTGGATAAACGCTTGTTGACTTGGCAAGACATGACAAACTGGCAACAGACAAACAGAGAACACGGGTATAAATACACTGAGGGTAATAGGGAGATGGATGATATTGTAGGGGGGTAGAGACAATCACAAGGACAGATTAAACAGATCACCCCTCCCCCTAGGGGTGCCAAATAGCGTCCTATCTGGGTGCATACCTGGTTGACCGGGGTGCCGGTGGTGAAAGTCAGCAATGGGACCCGGGTCCAGGATGTCCTCAGCAGGGACCCAGCACCTCTCCTCCAGGCCATAACCCTCACAGTCAACCAGGTACTGGAAACACCTGCAACGTCGACGAACACTCAGGAGGCGTCTCACCGTGTAACAGAAGACGAACAGCAGTGGGACTAAATGGGGAAGGGACCAATGAAACAGGAGGAAAGTTTGCGGGACTCCACCAGGAGGGGCAGGTTCCGTGTTGATAGCCATACCCTTTGCCCAAGATTATATAGCGGGGAGCTGGAGTACGGCGGTCCGCTTGTCGGCGATACCTGGAGATGGTCTTGAGAAGAACCATCCGAGGTCTTTTCCAGGTATGCCGACAGCGCGGATGAACATCTGGGCAGAGGGTATGTTAACCTCCTGTTCTTGCTCCGGGGAAGAGCGGGAGCTGATACCCCATGGAGCACTCGAAAGGGGAGAGCCCAGTGGCCGAGCAGGTAAGAGGGTTCTGGGCATATTCCACCCAGACCAGTTGTTGGCTTCAGGTAGTGAGGTTGGTTGAGTTTTTTTTTTTTTTTTTTTCACCTTTATTTAACCAGGTAGGCTAGTTGAGAACAAGTTCTCATTTGCAACTGCGACCTGGCCAAAATAAAGCATAGCAGTGTGAACAGACAACACAGAGTTACACATGGAGTAAACAATTAACAAGTCAATAACACAGTAGGAAAAAAAATGGGCAGTCTATATACAATGTGTGCAAAAGGCATGAGGAGGTAGGCGAATAATACAATTTTGCAGATTAACACTGGAGTGATAAATGATCAGATGGTCATGTACAGGTAGAGATATTGGTGGGCAAAAGAGCAGAAAAGTAGATAAATAAAAAACAGTATAAAAACAGTATGGGGATGAGGTAGGTGAAAATGGGTGGGCTATTTACCAATAGACTATGTACAGCTGCAGCGATCGGTTAGCTGCTCGGATAGCTGATGTTTGAAGTTGGTGAGGGAGATAAAAGTCTCCAACTTCAGCGATTTTTGCAGTTCGTTCCAGTCACAGGCAGCAGAGTACTGGAACGAAAGGCGGCCAAATGAGGTGTTGGCTTTAGGGATGATCAGTGAGATACACCTGCTGGAGCGGGTGCTACGGATGGGTGTTGCCATCGTGACCAGTGAACTGAGATAAGGGGGAGCTTTACCTAGCATGGACTTGTAGATGACCTGGAGCCAGTGGTCTGGCGATGAATATGTAGTGAGGGCCAGCCGACTAGAGCATACAAGTCGCAGTGGTGGGTGGTATAAGGTGCTTTAGTGACAAAACGGATGGCACTGTGATAGACTGCATCCAGTTTGCTGAGTAGAGTGTTGGAAGCCATTTTGTAGATGACATCGCCGAAGTCGAGGATCGGTAGGATAGTCAGTTTTACTAGGGTAAGCTTGGCGGCATGAGTGATGGAGGCTTTGTTGCGGAATAGAAAGCAGACTCTTGATTTGATTTTCGATTGGAGATGTTTGATGTGAGTCTGGAAGGAGAGTTTGCAGTCTAGCCAGACACCTATAGGTGTCCATATATTCAAGGTCGGAACCATCCAGGGTGGTGATGCTAGTCGGGCATGCGGGTGCAGGCAGCGATCGGTTGAAAAGCATGCATTTGGTTTTACTCGCGTTTAAGAGCAGTTGGAGGCCACGGAAGGAGTGCTGTATGGCATTGAAGCTCATTTGGAGGTTAGATAGCACAGTGTCCAATGACGGGCCAAAAGTATATAGAATTGTGTCGTCTGCGTAGAGGTGGATCAGGGAATCGCCCGCAGCAAGAGCAACATCATTGATATATACAGAGAAAAGAGTCGGCCCGAGAATTGAACCCTGTGGCACCCCCACAGAGACTGCCAGAGGACTGGACAGCATGCCCTCCGATTTGACACACTGAACTCTGTCTGCAAAGTAATTGGTGAACCAGGCAAGGCAGTCATCCGAAAAACCGAGGCTATTGAGTCTGCCGATAAGAATATGGTGATTGACAGAGTCGAAAGCCTTGGCGAGGTCGATGAAGACGGCTGCACAGTACCAGTCTTTTATCGATGGCGGTTATGATATCGTTTAGTACCTTGAGTGTAGCTGAGGTGCATCCGTGACCGGCTCGGAAATCAGATTGCACAGCGGAGAAGGTACGGTGGGATTCGAGATGGTCAGTGACCTGTTTGTTGACTTGGCTTTGAAGACCTTAGATAGACAGGGCAGGATGGATATAGGTCTATAACAGTTTGGGTCCAGGGTGTCTCCCCCTTTGAAGAGGGGATGACTGCGGCAGCTTTCAATCCTTGGGGATCTCAGACGATATGAAAGAGAGGTTGAACAGGCTGGTAATAGGGGTTGTGACAATGGCGGCAGATAAATTCAGAAATAGAGGGTCCAGATTGTCAAGCCCAGCTGATTTGTACGGGTCTAGGTTTTGCAGCTCTTTCAGAACATCTGCTATCTGGATTTGGGTAAAGGAGAACCTGGAGAGGCTTGGGCGAGGAGCTGTGGGGGGGGGGCAGAGCTGTTGGCCGAGGTTGGAGTAGCCAGGCGGAAGGCATGGCCAGCCGTTGAGAAGTGCTTATTGAAGTTTTCGATAATCATGAGGCACCGTGGTGTTGTTTGCAGTTCTTGGTTCGCTACTCAAACTGGCCGTTGGACTGGGGATGAAATCCGGAAGACAGGCTAGCCTACGACCCAATAAGGGTGCAGAACACCTTCCAAAAAAGTGAAGAGAACTGAGGACTCCATTCAGAGACCATGTCCACCATCATAGTGGCCCACCTAAAGCGTTGTTGGAGGAAGGACACGGTTCAACGGGAGCCCGGATGACAGGAGAGCCTGGAGGAATGAGCTCATTCCAGGACCTGGGACCAGGCCGAATCAGGGACGAACATCCGGTTATCCGGGCCCCCTCCAGGGTCCGGCTGGGACAGTTGTGCCTTGCGGACCAGGGTCTCAATAGCCCAGATAACTGAAGCCACAAGGCATGGGGTTGGGAGGATGGTCTCAGAGTCAGAGAATCTGGCAGCGTAGCATCTGGCTTCGCATTCTTAGACCCTTGGCGGTAGGAGATGGTGAAGTTGAACCTGGTGAATAACAGAGCCCAATGGGCCTACCTAGAGTTAAGGCGCTTGGCTGTGCAGAGATATTCCAAATTGTTATCCCCCGGATCGTGGAAACCAAAAATGAATGTTCCACTCCTTCCAGCCAGTGCCTCCACTCCTCCAGTGCCATCTTGACTGCCAGAAGTTACATGTTACTTACGTCATAGTTTCTCTCAAGGAGGTTCAGACGATGGGACAGGAAGGCACAGAGATAGAGATTTTGGTCCTGGGCAGATCGCTGGGACAGGATGGACCCCACTCCAATGTCAGAAGCATCGACCTCAACCACAAACTGACGGGACGGATCCGGATGGAGGAGAATGGGGGCCGTAGTGAACTGATGCTTCAGATCCACAAAAGCCCTATTAACAGCTCGCGACCATGTGAACGGTACCTTGGGAGATGTGAATGCAGAGAGGGGAGCCACCAGGGTGCTGTAACCCCAGATGAAGCATCGGTAGAAATGAGCAAACCCCAGGAAACATTGCAATTGCACTCTGGATGTGGATTGAGGCCAATCCCCCACCGCTCTCACTTTTTCAGGATCCATCTCGACATTTCTTTCAGCGATGACATATTATTATTTATTTATTTTTTACCTTTATTTAACTAGGCAAGTCAGTTAAGAACAAATTCTTATTTTCAATGACGGCCTAGGAACAGTGGGTTAACTGCCTGTTCAGGTATAAATCCACTGATGGTAATTTGAGGGAAATACGTTTTTTGTGCGTATGGAAAATCTCTGGGATCTTTTATTTTAGCTCATGAAACATGGGAGCAACACTTTACATGTTGCGTTTATATTTTTGTTCGGTTTAGTATCAATCCACAATGGACTTGGATGAGAATACCCCCCTCAATAACCGACAGAACGTGAGCCAAACACACGCAGTATTAAGCCATGGAACATGCTGATTGGCCAGTGAGTCCTCAAGCCCTCGTTACACCTACAACTTATTTATTCATCAAAACACAGCCCATTCGCACCACCAGCTATTGTGCCCCTAATTCCCGCTGTTAACATAGCAACAACATTTCAGACACGCCCCTAGACCCATAGCACTACCACCAGCTCTAAGATTTACCATTGGTTAGGTTTGTTAAAATAGAGCCCTCTATGTCTATCACTGAGAGTGACTGAGGACACACCAGGATGAAAGAGTAGCATAAATGAATAAATGCTAATAACATTAATTTAGCACTATAGGTGTGTAATATAAACGTTCACGACAACATCTATCTGCATCCCTGTGGTGTATGGACAACGGAGTTGCAGTGTCATCACTCTGAGTTGAAAAGGCTGGAAACAGCCCTAGCCTGTTGATGCCAGTATGGGCTGGCTGTTGCCAAGTTGAGGACATAGAACTGTGGTGTGAATGCCTGAAGGCATGGCACGGCATGATGGGACAGGTTGG
Organism: Oncorhynchus gorbuscha; assembly: GCF_021184085.1. NCBI lineage: Eukaryota > Metazoa > Chordata > Actinopteri > Salmoniformes > Salmonidae > Oncorhynchus > Oncorhynchus gorbuscha. The sequence goes on along the minus strand of NC_060180.1, from coordinate 35,824,614 downwards.
GGACAGATGTGTGTGTCGGTCATTACTGTAACCGTTCCATTTACTCTGTTCACTCAGTGAGGGACGGCTGGTCAGCACCATCTGGACACACACACACACACATATGCACAGCAGACACAAACACACACAGGCATGCAAAAAATGTTACACACATGCACACACACACACTCTCTCTCACACACACACACCATTTCCAAACCAGCTCTCTGCGGATAGGGGTGTCCAACTGGCTAGCCACACCATGGCAACTTTGCCAGCAACAGGAGGAAAGCCTGCTTGCTGCGTGTGTATGCCTGGGTGTGTGACCATCATTCTCCCTGTCTCCCTCCCTCAGTTCCTCCCGTAGTCCCGCTCTCTCTGTCTCTCTCCCTGTCACAATTTCTCTCTCTCTCTCTTTCCATCCTTCTCTGAGTACCTCTTTCTCCCTAGAGTATATTCCCAACATAGGTTTTCCCTGGAGTGCCAAGGTGCGCTGATAAAAAATGGCCCTGGAGTGGACAGAGTAAACAGAAGTTCAAGGAGCCATAGACCAAGTGTGTGAGAGATAGAGACCACAGAGACAGAGAAGGTGAAGGAGAGAGAGAAATAGAAAATCCCCAAATGACTCTGCATATACATTTCTCCTCACTCTAAAGGAGGAGATGAGTGGTGAAGAGGAGAGGGAAGAATGCTAGGGAGGCCAGGGGCTCAGGGCTGAAGAGGAGCAGTCCACACGTGAGGCGCCACGTAGCCATGGCAACTGCGAAGAGAGAGCGTGGAGAGGGGTAGGGAGAAGAGGAGAGAAGAGGAGAGAGGAGAGAAAGGCGGCAGGCTAAGACTAACATCCACATGGAAATGATGGCCTGCCCGGCTCCGCTACTCTGCTACTCACAGAGAGCAGCTAACCCACACATTGTTGGTTTTGGCCTCGGAGTCAAAATCAGCCTTGCTAGCCCGGTTTAGAAGGGCTATTGTGATGCTGTAGTGTGCGTGTGTGTAGTGGTGGTACCTTAAGCAGCCAGGTCACCCGTGACACAAGTCAGTATTCAACGTCCCTCCACGTCTGAACACGTCGGGAGATGACATGGAAACCGGCCACTAGGGGCAACAGTGGGCGTTGTCACATTAGGTGGTTTGGGTTTTGCTAGGGCGTTGTGGACATGGATGGCGGCTGTGCGTAAGCATCTGCCCCTGATTCCAAACGTCTGAAGCAAGAGAACGTTATTTGTTTTCAGCCTAGCCAAAAAACCTTATCCCTTAAACCTTAAAAATGTGGAGTTAATGCCTTAACTTAACCTTAAACACTTTGATGCTTGCAACAACTTCTACATTTTACATTTGAGAAACATGGATGGGCACCTTATTCTGACGTGAAACTGTGAGAGCTAGTTGTCCTTAAGATAACGACGATGATGATGACGATGATGTTGACGATGATGACCAAAGACGACTACGATGATCTTGATTTTAGGCGGCAGGCAGCCTAGCGGTTAGAGCGTTGTTGCTGGTTCGAATATCTGAGCCGACGAGATAAAAAAATCAATTGATGTCACACTCATTTGCTCCAGGGATGCAGAACTACTATGGCTGACCCTGTAACACAACAGATTTCACTGCACCTGTCTGGTGTATGTGACAATAGAAACATTTTTTTCCGATGAATCATGAGGCACTTGTTGAGTTTGGGGCGAGCAGATCCTCTATTGACACCACTGGTGATAACTGTTGAGAGAAGCAAAATGTGAGAGAAAAACGTTGGTCAACGTTATTAATTATAGCCACAGCACATCTAGTCCTTCATTCCTATCCTCTTATGTTTCCCTCTGCTCCCTCTCTCTCCATCTCTCTGGACCCTGTCTCATCTGTATGCTGAGAGATAGCTAGCTATCTCTCCCCCTTCACCGTCCTCCCTCCATCCCCCTCTCCAACTCCTCTCTCTCTACAGTAGTCCCAGTGGAGACGCTGTGACATTGGGTGTGAGGTCAGAGGGATGGGCAGCAGTGGTCTGTCTCTCAGCACTGTGAAATGGCTTTAGCTACAACACAGCTCAAGGGGACAGAGACTGGGCTACAATGCAGGCAGACAGAGAGACGCAGAGAATTTACATTTAACACACACAAATATTTTTGGATAGCACATTGAATATGATGATGTGGTCATTGGTAAAACACAGAGCAGAGAGAAAGGCACAGTTCTGATGTCATAAAAAGTATTAATTAATATATGTTTTATTGGTTTATAAAATAGGGCCGCAAGTGTTTGTCCTTACCTGAACCTCTGTGAGTTGAGAGACTATAAACTGATCCAATAGAAGCTTGAACTAAGGCCACATGTCCATTCAATGGTACACCCAATAAAAGTTGTCCTTAACCAATATTTCACATTTTATCCAGAAATATATGGACATGAATCCTGATAAACACTGTGTTTCTGTGGAGACCCAGAGGTTCAAAACATTGCATTGCTTTAGTACTAATGAGCTACATTTATCTATAATTTATCAAATAAATTCTGACTCAAATGCCAATGATCACTGTTATCATCATCATCCCCAGTCATCCAATCTCATATGTCATTATTATATCAGTGCATTACAGTTAGAGGCAACATGTTTTTTTTAAAGGTTAATCAGTATCGTGCTATTTTAAGTAACACAGTTATACATATGTCCAGTTTTGAGATGTTTTTACATAAATGCTGTATCATGTTTAATAGGATGTCATGGTTCTGGTCATTTTGGATTAGAGCGGATGTCACTTCTACCAAAAGTTTTCCCACACTGCCCTCAAGTGGTGAGAAAGTGGATCTGTTAGTAGGTGTCACTATCAGGACAAGGGCTCCCCTGAAGGCTTCTGTTTCACCTGGCTGTGGCAGGTGAGATATGTCGCCTTCTGTTGCTATGGTGTAAGGTGACAGTCTCTCTAGGTGTGGTATAAGCTTACCTCCTCACCTGTCTTCAGAGCTGGGATAGAGAGGCCTCCGATCGGCTGACTACCGCATTCATTAGATAGATAGAGAGATAGATATTCAGCTTTGTGCATGTCTATAGCAGCTTTTCCCAAATAGTGGAACAGGGTCCTGGCTGGAAGATTTGGCTTTGGTAACTTTAACATTCAGCTTCAAGGTAAGTTGATGTTGACCCTTGTTTTCTTCCCGTCAATGGGTTAGGTCCCACTCTATCCTTCTCCCTCTATTCTCCATGTCAGAATGCAAAACCTCTGCTATTTCTCCTCTAAAACCAAATGCCCCTCGCCCCCTTCTTCCAGCGCCATGGCCGAGGGCGGCAGCAGCACTAGTGGAGGGGTGCGTGTTCCCCAGGACACCAAGACAGGGGCTGCGTTGGCCGATGAGAGGGTGGACTTTCTCCGGGAGCAGGTAGGACTATCCCACTGGGCATACACTGGTTGAATCAACGTTGTTGCCACGTCATTTCAATTCAATTACTTAGGAGCAACGTGGGAATAGCAACGTTGGATTGAATTGACTGGGATATTAGCATCACAAACACAAAAAACACTGAACTCTATATACTTTTTATATTCATCATATTATAGCACTTTTCCTCGACGGAAATGGAGGTGCTGGTGTCAGAGGTTGAGTACAACCAAAATGTTTGATATGGATCTCTTAGTTGTGGCTTGAGCAGAAGACAACAACAAAAAACATAGCTACAAAGAGAGGACAATTCAAGTTGCTTTAGCGATGTCAAAATATACTTCATATGAGTAGGCAACACTCACCAAAAAGCCATCCATCCTCAACAGCTCCCTCTTGTGAGCGAAGGCCATCATTGCTGTTCTGCAGAAGGAACGATTTATGTTCCATTACATTCAGCAGCGATTTATGCGCATCGCATAATCTTATCACCTGCACATTAAGTGGGTGGAAGCATTTTCTGTTCACATTGTTGAACTCGTTTTGGGATTGTGCTTTTATGGCCATGTGGGTGCTGTCTATTGCTCTGTTAGTTTAGAGAACACACTGATCTAAAAAATAAATAAAAAACATAATTTCAATTTTAAGTTTTAATGTCATGTGCACGAGTAGGCCTACAGTGGAAAATGCCTTTTTTGCAAGCTCCAACCCCAACAATGCAGTGATCAATATCAATGTAGCACAATGACTAACACAAGGTAGAACAAAAACACGAGAAATATAAGAAGAACACGTAAGAAGAAGCTACTGTATATAGGGGGTCAGTTCCAATGCCATATTTACAATGTGCAAGGACACTGGAGTGATCGAGGTAGATATGTATACGGGTAAAGTGACTAGGCATCAGGATATACAGTTGAAGTCGGAAGTTTACATGCACCTTTAGCCAAATACATTTAAACTCAGTTTTTCACAATTCCTGACATTTAATCCGAGTAAAAAATACCCTGTTTTGGGTCAGTTAGGATCACCACTTTATTTTAAGAATGTGAAATGTCAGAATAATAGTTGAGAGAATTATTTATTTCAGCTTTTATTTCTTTCATCACATTCCCAGTGGGTCAGAAGTTTACACACACTAGTATTTGGTAGCATTGCCTTTCAATTGTTTAACTTGGGTCAAATGTTTTGGCTAGCCTTCCACAACCTTCCCACAATAATTTGGGTGAATTTCTTGCCCATTCCTCTGTAACTGAGTCAGGTTTGTAGGCCTCCTTGCTCGCACAGCTCTGCCCACAAATGTTCTATAGGATTGAGGTCAGGTTCTTTGTGATGTCCATTCCAACTTCTTGGTGACGGGGCAGTATTTTCACATTCAACTACCTGCTACTCATCCCCAGAAGATAATATATGCATATCATTGCTAGATTTGGATAGAAAACACTCTGAAGTGTCTAAAACTGTTTGAATCATGTCTGTGAGTATAACAGAACTTATTTAGCAGGCAAAACCCTGAGGACAAAGCATTCAGATTTAATTTTTTTGAGGTCACTCTCTTTTCAATGGGTTTTCATTGGGGACCTTCTTGCAGTTCCTACTGCTTCCACTGGATGTCACCAGTCTTTAGAAATTGGTTGAGGTTTTTCCTTTGTGTAATGAAGAGGTAGCCCTGTTCAGAACAAGGGTCACTTGTTGTATACTGTTAGATAGTGGCGAGTGACCAGAAATCTAGCTACAGTTTGTTTTCCTCCGGTATTGAACATAGATCATCCCGTCTTAAATTATTTCAAACTACTTTTGTAATACAACTTTAGGTATTTTTTTACATAAATAATCCATCAAATTTAAGACGGGATGACTTTTGGCAAAGTTTACAGGTAACGTTTGAGATATTTTGCAGTCAGGTTGCGCAAGTTGGAACCAGTGTTTTTTTGGATCAAACGAGTCAAATAGATGGACATTGGATATACAGTATATCGACGGAATTAATAGAACAAAAGGACCATTTGTGATGTTTATGGGACATATTGGAGTGCCAACAGAAGAAGCTCGTCAAAGGTAAGGCATGAATTATATATTTATTTCTGCGTTTTGTGTTGCGCCTGCAGGGTTGAAATATGCTTTTCTCTTTGTTTATGGAGGTGCTATCCTCAGATAATTGCATCGTTTGCTTTCGCCGAAAAGCCTTTTTGAAATCTGACATGTTGGCTGGATTCATAACAAGTGTAGCTTTAATTTGCTATCAGTTCTATTTTTGTTTCATCAGATCAGGGGACATTTCTCCAAAAAGTATGATCTTTGTCCCCACGTGCAGTTGCAAACTGTAGTCTGGCTTTTTTATGCCGTTGTTGGAGCAATGGCTTCTTCCTTGTTGAGCGGCCTTTCAGGTTATGTCGATAAAGGACTTGTTTTACTGTGGAAATAGATACTTTGTACCTGTTTCCTCCAGCATCTTCACGAGGTCCTTTGCTGTTGCTCTGGGATTGATTTGTACTTTTTCGCACCAAAGTACATTCATCTCTCTACCTGAGCGGTATGATGGATGCGTTGTCCCATGGTGTTTATACTTGGGTACAGATAAACGTGGTACCTTCCTTCATTTGGAAATTGCTCCCAAGGATGAACCAGACTTGTGGAGGTTCTTTTGATTTTCTCATGTCAACCAAAGAGGCACTGAGTTTGAAGGTAGGTCTTGAAATACATCCACAGGAGCACCTCCAATTGACTCTAATGATGTCAATTAGCTTATCAGAAACTTCTAAAGCCATGATATCATTTTCTGTAATTTTACAAGCTGTTTAAAGGCACAGTCAATTTAGTTTATGTAAACTTCTGACCCACTGGAATTGTGATGAATTATAAGTGAAATAATTTGTCTGTAAACAACTGTTGTAAAAATTACTTGTCATGCACAAAGTAGATGTTAAAAAAACAATAGTTTTGGCAAGTCAGTTAGTACAAGAAATGTGTTTCAACCTAAGTGTATGTAAACTTCCGACTTCAACTGTATGATAAACAGAGTAGCAGCAGCGTCAAATTATGATTGGAAGTGTCTGTGCGTGTGCGTAGAGTCAGTATAGATGTGTGTGCATGTTATGTGTGTGTTGGAGTCCTGTGAGTGTGCATAGAGACAGTGTAGATGTGTGTGCATGTTATGTGTGTGTTGGAGTCCTGTGAGTGTGCATAGAGACAGTGCAAAATAAAAATCAAATACAAGGGTTAACTCAGATAGTCAGTGTTGTCAGTCTTATGACTTGGGGATCGATGCTGTTCAGGAGCCTGTTGGTGTCAGACTTGATGCCCAGGTTCGGCTCGCCATGCGGAAGCAGGGAGAGCAGTCTATGGCTTGGGTAACTGGAGTCTTTAACAATTTTACGGGCCTTCCTTTCACACCGCCTGATATAGAGGTCCTGGATGGCAGGGTGCTCGGCCCCAGTGATGCACTGGGCTGTCCGCACCACCTTCTGTAGCGCCATGTGATCGAAGGCGGTGGTGATGCCATAACAAGCAGTGATGCAGCCAGTCAAGGTGCTCTCAATGGTGCAGCTGTAGAACCTTTTGAGGATTTGAGGGCCTGTGACAAAACTTTTCAAATTCCTGAGGGGAAGAGGCGCTGTCTCGTCTTCTTCATGACTGTGTGCGTGTAAGTGGCCCCCCGTTTCCTGTAGTCCACAATCAGGTTGAGGTTGTTGTCCCGGCAACACACTGCCAGGTAATGGAACCCCTCACTGTAGCCTCTCATCGTCACCGGTTATCAGGCCTACCACCGTCGTGTCGTCAGCAAACTTGATGATGTTGTTGGAATCGTACTAGGCCACGCAGTCGTGGGTGAACAGGGAGTACAGGAGGGGACTAAGCACACACCCCTGTGTGGCTCCGTGTTGAGGGTCAGCATGGCGGAGATGATGTTAGGCTTTATGGTTATTTGGGGAGATCTGTTTTGCAGACAAATTTTTTTGCACGTCTCACCAGTCCAATAATTGCAGTAGACTTTAGCTCGCTTCACTACAAATATGTATGATCTTATATCACAGCATACAACAGCCCGAGCGTTGTCCTATGGGCTAAAGCAGAGAGCAGTTACAAAGGTGATCAACAAATGACACGTCTAATGCACCATGTTTCCAGGCGTTTTGCGTTCTCCGGGTGAAGACTGACAAGTGGAATCGTTTCATTGGGGCGGAGGAAAACCAGAGGATTCTACTGGATTTCCTGGACCATGTCTGGAGTGACCGACTACTGCTCTTCACTGGTCCTGGGGGGACACTACACGCTGGAGACGCACAGGTGAGCGACACACACACACACACACACACACACACACACACACACACACACACACACACACACACACACACACACACACACACACACACACACACACACACACACACACACACACACACACACACACACACACACACACACACACACACACACACACACAGCTACACATTGTAATGCTGATATGTAAATGCTACCATACAGCCGTTACACCTTAGCTTCTAGAAAGCCCCAACTAACCTTTTCTTTGGCAATATGTTGACATTTTAGTAATTAAGCAGATGCTCTTATCAAGAGCGGCAACACTTTCTTCGTTCTTGATTCAGAAGAAACTTGTCTCTTATAAACGTCTGTCCAGTTACAGGTGGAAGTGGAGAACATTCCGAAAAAATATTCAATCCACTTTTTGATGGAGAAAGACATCTCGCTTGCGTGTGTGGATATCTTTGATCTATTTTTTTTTGCATGTGTCCACGGCAGCGACTAGTTCCTGCAAAGATGGTGGGAAATGCAACATGTTGGCGAGGGAACTCCTCACTCGGTGGGAACTCCTCACTCGGTGGGAACTCCTCACTCGGTGGGAACTCCTCACTCGGTGGGAACTCCTCACTCGGTGGGAAAAGTGGATTTAATATCTTTCTGAATATGACCGCAGTTTTTGGTGTACCACCTGCAACTGAACAGGTTCGTAAAAGTTTCTTCCGAATCGACAACGAAGAATGTATCGGCATGAAAAGGCAGCGTTTCCCAAACTCAGTCCTGGGGATCCCAATGGGTGCACGTTTTTCTTTTCTTGTCTCGCACCACACAGCTGTTTCAAATAATCAAGCTTTGTCATGTCTTGACATGGGTTCAATACCCAGCTGGTTAGGCATCACACACAGTCTGTCTTTTTTCCTTACATGAACCGTATAAATGTTCGGATGAATGATTATAGGCTATACATAGGCTTATTGCAGTTGCTTTCACAATTAAGTAACGGAATCTAACAACCCAGCTAGCACGTTTGGTTCCTTGGAAGTTGTGGGAATGTATGTTTTTGGTTTCACATTGGTTGTAGGAACGAAGCCATACGTTTCCTGACTGGTAAAACTGAAGGTTTTTTAAACGTTCTGAGAACAAAAGTGAACATTTGGACTTTTCCGGGAATATTTTTTTATAGGTTACAGGGATGTTCTGAGAACGTTGTACTCTGGTTCCTAGGAGGTTTTATTAACGAAAATTGTAGGATATTTGGAGATTTTTTAATAACTTTCAATAACACTGCTAGCTTATTTTAGGTTAAAAAAATTACTCCAAGCACACATGGAAATTCATATCCTTAGGCATTTTTCATGCAAACACATTTATCGTGACATGGCATCAGTGGGTTTTGAACCTATAATGTTCTGTTCTTTATTCATGTCCCTAGTCCAGTGCACCATCAGGACTGAGCAAGTGTGACATGTTTTTTTACTCATGCAAAGCTGTTCATTTTAGTCTATTCAAACAGACCCCATTTCAAAGGAAACAAGCACTCATTAAGTTCAGGTGTGACCAAATACTGGGCGCTGCCTACACACCTGAACACACTGAACAAGAAAGAGGACGTTTTGTTGATTTTGAGAACGGAATGTAAATGTTTTTAAATGACATTTTTAGAACGTTCTCAGAAGGTTTCTTGTGGTTTTAAGGGAAAATAGTTCCCTAACATTCTTGGAACAATTGAGAACATTACTTTAAATAGAACAATGAGGAAAACCTGTTGGAAACCTTATGCTGAAGTTCTAAAATTCCTACAGAATAACTTTCTTAGTGTTCTCTGAACTACAGTATTTGAGAATATTCCCAATGTCAAACCGGTGGAGAACGTTCCTAGAACATGTTAGGAGACATTCTGTTAAAGTAATGAAATACAAAGGAAATAATGTGTATTTTTTTGTTTGTTGCCAAGATCCTTAAATATGCTCAGAATGTTCCAAAGCCAAGCTATCCTGCACCATTCCCTGAAAGTTGTTGGAAGGTCGTATGCAAAATAACCATAGGATAACCACGCTGTAACCAAGCTCTAAACATTTTTTTTTAAAGCAAATGGTTCTCAGAACGTTCTGTAGTAGGTGGGAAGTACCTTGTTGAAATACGGTTTGACTTATTTCTAGTGCTTTCAATACAAATAGAAAGCATTTCCACTATGTTTACATCTTTAAAGACGTCAGCCCCCTGGAAGACCAAGCTGATGTGCGTGCTGAAGAAGGGGGTCCTGAGGATCACCGTGCAGGGCTTCAGGACTCAGCTGTGGCTGGGGGAGGTCTCTGGACACCCCATGGAGCACATGCCGCTCCTCATCTCCGAGGTGAGTAAAAGGGGAGAGGTGTTTGTTTGGGGTTGGGGGGTGAGAGGGTATGTGTAGACGTGCTGATACCCGTTCTTTATATCTAACTCTGAATTACCATGGGGGTAAGGTTCTGGTGTCAGTGTTATCTAACTCTCTGAACCACGGCGGTTGGCCTCGGGTGGTGTCTGAGGACATACACAGACACCTGGAGCAGCTGAGGAGCAAGGTGGTCACTCTGAGAGGCAGGGCAGAGGGACGCACCCTGCTGCCCCTACCACTGTGTGTGGAGAGATCTCAGCCACAGGACATATTGCTCAGGTCAGTTGTGTGTGTGTGTGTGTGTGTGTGTGTGTGTGTGTGTGTGTGTGTGTGTGTGTGTGTGTGTGTGTGTGTGTGTGTGTGTGTGTGTGTGTGTGTGTGTGTGTGTGTGTGTGTGTGTGTGTGTGTGTGTGTGTGTGTGTGTGTGTGTGTGTGTGTGGGGTGGAGCTGTGTGTGTGTGTGTGCGCGTGTGTGCATATGCGTGTGTGAGTGCGTGACTTCTCTCTCTCTCCCCCTAGCTCTAATGGCTGGCCGATAGACCGGGCTCTGCTGTATTCCATAGAGACCCTGGTAATCCAGTGGTCCGGTCAGGTCTGGACTGTCCTGAAGAGGGATTCCAGCATGGTGCTCCAGCAGGGGGACCACCCGGGCCCCAGTGCGGAGCTCCACTTCTGGGCCTGTCAGAGAGGCAACCTGCTAGGCATCCATTCACAGGTAGGCTGGAGTAGAGTCAGGTCAGTGTGTGTGCTTGTGTTTGCTCAGAGTTAAAAAAAAAAAAAAAATCTATGTTCTCTCAGATCATGAACCCTAAGGTGGAGCAGATCATGGAGATTCTGAGGAGGATCAAGAGCAGTTACTACGCCTCCTTCCACGACATCTGCCTCAAAGTCAACCAGGGTAGTGCGAGAGGCCTTGTTCCCATCACAAGCACCATCCTTCAAGTATCTCCTTTCCCTTGAATCATCTCCGACCCCAATGTTTCTCTCTCACAGCGGTTTCAGAGGCTGAGGATATAGACCTCTACCTGAGGCCACTGAGGAGACTGATCAGTTGTCTGGAGGAGGGGAGTTTCAACAAGCTAGAGATGCTGTTACCTCCTCTCTTCCACACGCTGTGTCTCATCTGGAGTCGCTCCCAATACTACTGCCGCCCTCCACGCATGGTGCTCCTACTGCAGGAGTTCTGCAATTTACTCATCGAGAAGGTGGGTGTGTGGTGTGCGTGCGTGTTGTGTGTGTGTGTGTTACGTATAACGCCTCTCTGTTCGGATCTCCAGGCGTTTGCGTATCTGATCCCAGAGGAGCTGTTTAAGATGGAACTGGAAGAAGGAGTGGAGAGGGTGCAGGTGACCATCGGTGTCCTACGGAGCTTCAAGCGCCTGTTCCACACACACCGCCAGCGCATCCCTCAGTACTACCGCAGCGGGGAGACTGTCAGACAATGGGACTTCCCTTCCACACTGGTCTTCCACAGGGCTGACCACATACTGGACCGGCTGCTCATGATCGAGGTGTGTGTCCGGCACGAGTTTGCGTGTGGCTCCGGGCACAGGTAGTGAGTGTACTATATAGGGATCCATCCATCCATCTATGCTTTTCATGCGTCTATCTACCAGGAGCTGTTTGCGTCTGCACTGGTCTTCCTGAAGCTGGAGAAGGTTGAGCTGGGAGGGTCGAGGGGGAAGATCCTCAGTGAGATGGTGTTCAGTATGAACGAGGAGTTCCACGACAGCTGGAGAACTCTGAGGGAGAGCAAACACGACCCACTGGACTACACTAAAAAGGTGAAGCTGGTGACACTTCTGTTCAAACTTTTACAAATGCTTTATTTGACCATTGTCAAATGGCCACGAATATGACGTTTGTTTGCTGGTGTGTTTAGGACTTCCTAGTGGACTACAGGCGTTTCATGGAGCAGAACAGAGACTTTGACCAGAGGCTGGGGACCGTTCTCAACCTGGCCTTCCAACACTCTAAAGGCCTGGAGTCTGCATTCAAGGTGAGACATACCTGAGAAGAACCCTACCTTTACCCTAACCATAACCCTGAATCTTTACGCTAACCCTAACCATAGCCTTGACCCTTTACCCTAACCATAGCCCTGAATCTTTACCCTAACCCTAACCATAGTCCTGAATCTTTACCCTAATCCTAACCATAGCCCTGAATCTTTACCCTAAACATAGCCCTGAATCTTTACCCTAACCCTAACCCCAAATCTTTACCCTAAACATAGCCCTGAATCTTTACCCTAACCCTAACCATAGCCCTGAATCTTTACCCTAACCCTAACCCAGAATCTTTACCCTAAACATAGCCCTGAATCTTTACCCTAACCCTAACCCCGAATCTTTACCCTAAACATAGCCCTGAATCTTTACCCTAACCCTAACCATAGCCCTGAATATTTACCCTAACCCTAACCATAGCCCTGAATCTTTACCCTAAACATAGACCCCTCTGACTCTGACCATAGCCCTGACCCTTTACCCTAAACAGAGACACCCCTGACCCTAACCATAGCCCTGACCCTTTACCCTAAACAAAGACCCCCCTGACCCTAACCATAGCCCTGACCCTTTACCCTAAACATAGCCCTGACCCTTTACCCTAAACAAAGACCCCCCTTAACCCTAACCATAGCCATGACCCTTTACCCTAAACATAGCCCCTCAAACCCGAACCATAGCCCTGACCCTTTACCCTAAACATAGCCCTGAACCTTTACCCTAAACATAGCCCTGACCCTTTACCCTAAATATAGCCCTGACCCTTTACCCTAAACATAGCCCATCAATCCCTAACCATAACCCTGACCCTTTACCCTAAACATAGCCCATCAAACCTGAACCATTGCCCTGACCCTTTACCTTAAACATAGCCCATCAAACCTGAACCATTGCCCTGACCCTTTACCCTAAACATAGCCCAACAAACCATAGCCCTGACCCTTTACCCTAAACATATCCCCTCAAACCCTAACCCTAACCATAACCCTGACCCTTTACCCTAAACATAGCCCATCAAACCTGAACCATTGCCCTGACCCTTTACCTTAAACATAGCCCATCAAACCTGAACCATTGCCCTGACCCTTTACCCTAAACATAGCCCAACAAACCATAGCCCTGACCCTTTACCCTAAACATATCCCCTCAAACCCTAACCCTAACCATAGCCCTGACTCTTTACCCTAAACAAAGCCCTGACCCTTTACCCTAAACATAGCCCATCAAACCCTAACCATAGCCCTGACTCAGTGGTTTTTGTTTGTTTGTGTGATTGTAAGAGCATAGTTTTCTACTCTCTGTGCCTATGCTCCTCCAGCTCCTCCAGATCTTTGGCACCCTCTTAGAGAGACCCAGGATCAACCAGCTGTTCTCCCCAAACTACAGCACCCTGCTGGGCATGTTCAACACTGAGATAGACCACTGCCAGATCATACTGGACCAGCAGAGAGAGCGGGTGAGAGACCAGGGAGGGAGGGAGAGTGGTGGAGGGAGGGGGAGAGGAGAGAGGGAGGGAGGGAGGGAGAGAATGAGAGGAGAGAGAGGGAGTGAGAGGTTTTGAGAGTTTGTGGGTCTCTTCAGTCACACAGAGGTTTATTGTGGTTGTGTTCCAGTTGCGGTCGGGCTGTGTGGTCCTGAGTAAGAACATGCCACCGGTCGCTGGCAACCTGAAGTGGTCGCAGGAGCTACGAGACCGCATCCTGACTAACCGCAGCAACCTCAACCATCTCATACGCATGTAGGTCTGGTCTACACACATATACACACACACTCGTTCTCTCTCTCATCCCGCCTCCCCCTCTGTCTTTGTGTCCCAGGCCACTGGGTTCTGCTGAGGCGGAGCAGGTTCTCCAGAAGTGTGAGAGGGTTCTAGAGGTTCTAGACCAGCACGATGAGGAGCTGTTCTCCGTGTGGACGGAGGGGTTGGAGGAACTGTGCAACACACACCTCCAGGAACCACTACTCACCTTGGATCAAGAGACAGGGCTGTTCCAGGTCAACTTCAGCCCTGCAGTAAGGTTCCCTAACCCCCTGACCCTTACCCTGTGGTAGGACCTCTAGACCCTAACCCCTGACCCCTGACCCTAACTCCCAACCATGAACCCTAATTGTAACCTCTAGCTGTAAACCTCTATCCCTTGATCACTAACCTCCATCTATAATCATAACCCTAACCTTAACCACATTTCACAACTCCCAAGCCCAAGTACTACTGCTTTCAGAGTAATGCTCTAGTCCAGGGGTAGACAACCATAGGCAACTGTAGGCCACCGATTTTTGTCAGAGCAGATGTTCGGGTGGCCGGAACGTAATTATAATAAATTGTACACTGCAAATTGACCGTGACGAAGCCTGAAAATAGATTTTATTTGAAAATAACAATAATTTCATACCTTGAATTACATTGAGAGGTGATCACTTCTCTTTTTTTAATTTGTGGGAATACTTGGGAACAGATTTCTTAAATTGAACACATTTTTAGCTGAATTCCTGTTGATTTTACAGTCTGTTTCGACTGTACCTGACTCCTTCTCTTCTAGCTGACCTCAGTGCTGAGGGAGGTGAAGTATCTGAGCATGTTGAAGAACCACAGCATCCCTAAAGCTGCTCTACACCTCTACTCCAAACGAGAGACACTCTATATGGTGGGTCTGTCTCCTAAACACACACACACACACACACACACACACACACACACACACACACACACACACACACACACACACACACACACACACACACACACACACACACACACACACACACACACACACACACACACACACACACACACACACACACACACTGTGTTGTGTTAGTGTACTGTGATGTTGTACTGTATGTGTTTATTGCAGTACACCCAGACCTTGGCCCTGATAACCCAGTGGTACAATCGGCTGCACAGCACCATCCTGGCTGTGGAGCTGGGATTGGTTAAGGAGGAGATGGGCGGGACAAGACGGCAGCTGAAGCCCGCTCTCCAAGAACTGACCTGGAGTAGGGATGACCTGTTGGACTACGTCCAGGCCACACGAGACCTGGTGCAGGTAACACACACACACACACACCCATTTCTCTATCTCTCCTCCCACTCTCCTCTCCTCACTGTCCAGGATGTGTCCAGCAGGGTCCAGTCTAGTAAGGATAACGTTGAGGGTTTCCAATCTCTATTTCTCCTCTTCATCCCTCTATCACTCCTCTCTTCATCCATTTATCCCTCTCATCTTCATCTCTCTCTCCTCCCTTCATCCATCTATCCTTCCCTTCTTCATCCATTTCTCCCTTTCCTTCCTTCGTCCATCTCTCCTCCCTTCATCCCTCTCTCCTCACCTCCCTTCCATATAGGACGTGTCCAGTAGAGTCCAGTCCAGCAAGGCTAATGTTGAGGCCATTCAGGCTCTGATGGGGAAGTTCAGTCACCAGGCCTTCATCACCAGGAAGACCAGGGGTTCTACCCTCCTCATCCTCACTGACATGGAGGAGAGCATCAGCAAACAGTACACACTCATCACCAACACAGGGGAGCAGATACACACACTGCTAAAGGTATACACACACCGAAGATACACACACACTGTACACATGTATAATCGTATAGAGACACAGACAAGTACACAAGAACACAACATCGCATGACATCCCTCTATCTCCCCCTCCTCCCTCTATCTGTCTCTCTGTCTCTCTCACTCCCTCTATCTTTCTCTCTCTCTCTCTCTCTCTCTCTCTCTCTCTCTCTCTCTCTCTCTCTCTCTCTCTCTCTCTCTCTCTCCCTCTCTCAGGAGAACCTTGCTCTGTTAGGAGTGTCAGCCCCAGACTGTGCCGAGTGGAGGTCCTACACTGACTATGTTGACCGCATGGTTTTAGCAGGGTTCTCCAGTGCGGTACGCTGTTCCCTACAATACCTGATCGAGAACACTGACCCCGCCCTTCGCATCGCACCGCTCTTCGAGGTCCAGCTGGTCCTCGACGCCAACGAGATGACCTTTGAACCCTCGCTGGACATCAGTCACCAGGGAAACTTCTATGACATCATCGACAAGATGGTGGGCGATATCACTAAGATGGCATCGTTCATACCTCGCGTGGCCAAGCATAAACAGATGGACAACTATCAGGTAGAATAGATCACACACACACACACACACACACACACACACACACACACACACACACACACACACACACACACACACACACACACACACACACACACACACACACACACACACACACACACACACACACACACACACACACACACACACACAATATCCAAATAATTTGATTAGCCTTTGAACCTTTCTCTTTTGGCCTTTGACTTCTCCCTCCAGTCTGACATAGACAGGATGGCCGACCTTTCAGAGCTGGGCCAGGTCATCAGAGGCCGTGCCCGATCGACCATTTCTAAGGTCAGAGAGTACCAGGTGTCATTTTCCAGCTACCGCTACCTTTGGACAGATGACAGGTGAGTGTGTGAATAAATGTTGTGATCAAATGTGTGTCCTTCACATTGAAGCTTATTGTGGATCCTAATAAAGTATTTGGAATGTGTGCAGGTCAGAGTTCATGAGACAGTTCCTGCTGTATGGTCATGTCCTGAGCACAGAGGAGGCTGAGCTCTACGCAGACTATGAACTGGCCAAGAACCCACCCACACTGGACAACTTTAAAGAACAGGTAAGAGGCAGCCCCAGAGAGCTACACTGCTTTTAAGGGTTCCTCTTAATTAGCAGTAGGGGAGAGTGGGATAAGCCATTCTTTTACATTCAGCATCACTCCATCAAGGGAAATGTAGTATTATTTTTATCAAAGACATCAACATATATTTCAGGATGTTGTGTATCCTTGGAAATAATCAGAATTCATGTAAACCTGACAGTTTTGAAAACATAGCTTGTCCAAAAAAAAAAAAAAAGTGGTATTTTGGCACAACTTACATAGGTTATAGGGTAAGTTGAGGCGAGGGACAGGGTAAGTTGAGGCGGGGGACAGGGTAAGTTGAGGCGAGGGACAGGGTAAGTTGAGGCGGGGGACAGGGTAGGTTGAGGCGGGGGACAGGGTAGGTTGAGGCGGGGGACAGGGTTGGTTGAGGCGGGGGACAGGGTTGGTTGAGGCGGGGGCAGGGTTGGTTGAGGCGAGGGACAGGGTAAGTTGAGGCGAGGGACAGGGTAAGTTGAGGCGAGGGACAGGGTAAGTTGAGGCGAGGGACAGGGTAAGTTGAGGCGGGGGACAGGGTAGGTTGAGGCGGGGGACAGGGTAGGTTGAGGCGGGGGACAGGGTAAGTTGAGGCGGGGGACAGGGTAGGTTGAGGCGGGGGACCGGGTAGGTTGAGGCGGGGGACAGGGTAGGTTGAGGCGGGGGACAGGGTAGGTTGAGGCGGGGGACAGGGTAGGTTGAGGCGGGGGACAGGGGGGTTGAGGCGGGGGACAGGGTAGGTTGAGGCGGGGGACAGGGTAGGTTGAGGCGGGTGACAAGGTAGGTTGAGGCGGGGGACAGGGTAGGTTGAGGCGGGGGACAGGGTAGGTTGAGGCGAGGGACAGGGTAAGTTGAGGCGGGGGACAGGGTAAGTTGAGGCGGGGGACAGGGTAAGTTGAGGCGGGGGACAGGGTAAGTTGAGGCGAGGGACAGGGTAAGTTGAGGCGAGGGACAGGGTAAGTTGAAACACCTACACATTTATATACTGAATTAAATATTACCACTACCTTTTTAAAACCGTTACGAGGTTTCCATCCAACCTTTTTATGCGAGTAAAATTCATGCTCTACGCAGACTATGAACTGGCCAAGAACCCACCCACACTGGACAACTTTAAAGAACAGGTAAGAGGCAGCCCCAGAGAGCTACACTGCTTTTAAGGGTTCCTCTTAATTAGCAGTAGGGGAGAGTGGGATAAGCCATTCTTTTACATTCAGCATCACTCCATCAAGGGAAATGTAGTATTATTTTTATCAAAGACATCAACATATATTTCAGGATGTTGTGTATCCTTGGAAATAATCAGAATTCATGTAAACCTGACAGTTTTGAAAACATAGCTTGTCCAAAAATAAGTGGTATTTTGGCACAACTTACATAGGTTATAGGGTAAGTTGAGGCGAGGGACAGGGTAAGTTGAGGCGGGGGACAGGGTAAGTTGAGGCGAGGGACAGGGTAAGTTGAGGCGGGGGACAGGGTAAGTTGAGGTGGGGGACAGGGTTGGTTGAGGCGGGGGACAGGGTTGGTTGAGGCGAGGGACAGGGTAAGTTGAGGCGAGGGACAGGGTAAGTTGAGGCGAGGGACAGGGTAAGTTGAGGCGAGGGACAGGGTAAGTTGAGGCGAGGGACAGGGTAAGTTGAGGCGAGGGACAGGGTAAGTTGAGGCGGGGACAGGGTAGGTTGAGGCGGGGGACAGGGTAGGTTGAGGCGGGGGACAGGGTAGGTTGAGGCGGAGGACAGGGTAGGTTGCGGGGGCAGGGTAGGGGGGACAGGGTAGGTTGAGGCGGGGGACAGGGTAGGTTGAGGCGGGGGACAGGGTAAGTTGAGGCGGGGGACAGGGTAAGTTGAGGCGGGGGACAGGGTAAGTTGAGGCGAGGGACAGGGTAAGTTGAAACACCTACACATTTCTATACTGAATTAAATATTACCACTACCTTTTTAAAACCGTTACGAGGTTTCCATCCAACCTTTTTATGCGAGTAAAGTTCATGTTAGATCAAAAATGTCATGACCAGCATGATGGAAACAGCTAAACTTCCCCAATCTTGACCAAACAAAAATATTCTAGACAATGCGGGATCTTTTTGTTCCAGTAAAATGTATTATGCAAGAAAAGCCAGAGGAAACACTTTAATGCGCAAATATTATCGAAGTGAACTTGGACATGACGATATGTTGTGTGGTTCTTCTACTACGACTCGGGAAAGCATACAGTTCATTAGGCCACAGATGAAATAAGTTATGGTGAACTTCAGAGTTTGGTGAATGTGCACGGTGATGAGCTTGATGTTCCTTTCCGATAAATGTAGGGATCTTTGCTCATGACGTGATGATTGATGCTTGGCTGCCATTTGACAAGTAAAAATAATCTTGCTCTTTTGTCCATAATATTCTCATAATTTAGGCTATACCCGCCCTGTAACTGCAAACTGTTGGCTAGAGTGCACGTGGGAATTTAACCGTAAAAGGGATTGTTATGTTTATTACGTCATCACACACATCCACAAGTCAATTTGATGGAAACATCTCTGGTGGGAAAATGCATATAGTTTTTATGCAGATTTTTTAATATTCCCATGAAAATCTGTCGCCAATTGGATGGAAACCTAGCTTGTCTATCTTTATTTCCCAAACACAATTTTTGGTCTTTTAATCGTTTTAAAAGCCTATTTTAACACAGACTTAACATCTATTCAAACACTGTACTTTTTAAAAACACTTTTAACATAGGCCAGGCCCTGTTGTTACCTCACATACCAGCAATAATGCCTTTCATTACACTTGGGAAGAAAACCCTTCAATTTGTTCAACTTGGCATTTACTCAACCATTGGCTCAACCTTTGGCTGAATTTAGCCCGTGGCCATTGGTTCAGCTCACCCAAGTCAAACACGTTGGCTATATTAGCCCATAGCTACAAGGATGCACTTTCATGCTAGGTTTAGGACCTCATATTGACGTTTATAGAGACCCCAACTGAGGTATATACCAATAGAACAATCTTACAATGATCTACTTTGGTTTAGATACTAGCATCAAGAAACCTCTAACACAATAAAAAAAATATATATATTTTTTATTTTAACCTAACCTAACTTTTAACCTAACTTACTTACCACTTCCCTTACAGACTCCATGAAATGATTACCTCTTACTAAATATTTGGTAATATGATTTTGTGTATGGTTTCCTAGAAACAAGGATGGATCAACTTATGCCACTATCCCCATACTCTACTTTCTTCTAGATCCATACATGTAATTGATTCTGTTCTAGATCAGTCTGTTTGCGTCTCTGTATGTGCGGGTCAGTAAGCTGGAGGACAGGAGAGTGCACTGTGTTCTAGATCAATCAGTGGGTGTGGTTCTATGTTCTAGATCAGTCTCTTTGAGTCTCTGTACGTGCAGGTTAGTAAGCTGGAGGACAGTAGAGTGCTCTGTGTTCTAGATAAGTATGTTTGTGTCTCTGTACGTGTGAGTCAATAAGCTGGAGGACAGTAGAGTGCTCTGTGTTTTAGATCAGCCTGTTTGAGTCTATGTTTGGTTCTGTTCTACAGTGCATTAAGAAAGAATTCAGACCCCTTGACTTTTTCCACATTTTGTTACTTTACAGCCTTATTCTAAAATTGTTTTTTTTTTATGATCTCAACAATCTACACACAATATCCCATAATGAAAAAGCTAAAACAGAGTTTTAGACATTTTTGCAAATGTATAATATATATATTTTTTAACATATTTTCACAACTATTCAGACCCTTTGCTATGAGACTTGAAATTGACCTCAGGTGCACCCTGTTTACATCTACAAGTTGATTGGAGTTAGCCAAAAAGCACCTAAAGGACTCTCAGACCATGAGAAACAAGATTCTCTGGTCTAATGAGACCAAGATTGAACTCTTTGGCCTGAATGCCAAGCATCACGCCTGGAGGAAACCTGGCACCATCCCTACGGTGAAGCATGGTGGTGGCAGTATCATGCTGTGGGGTTGTTTTTCAGGGACTGGGAGACTAGTCAGGATCAAGGGAAAGATGAACTGAGCAAAGTACAGAGAGATCCTTGATGAAAACTTGCCCCAGAGCGCATAGGACCTCAGACTGGGGCGAATGTTCCCCTTCCAACAGGACAACAACCCTAAGCACACAGCCAAGGTACAAGTCTCTGAATGTCCTTGAGTGGCCCAGCCAGAGCCCGGACTTGAACCCAATCAAACATCTCTGGAGAGACCTGAAAATAGCTGTGCAGCGATGCTCCCCATCAAACCTGACAGAGCTTGAGAGGATCTGCAGAGATGAATGCGAGAAACTCCCCAAATAAAGGTGTGCCAAGCTTGTAGCGTCATACCCAAGAAGACTCAAGGCTGTAATAGCTGCCAAAGGTGCTTCAACAAAGTACTGAGTAAACGGTCTGAATACTTATGTAAATGTAATATTTCCGTTTTTATTACATTTGATACATTTGCAAAAATGTCTAAATAACTGTTTTTGCTTTGCCATTATTGTGTGCAGATTGATGAGGGGGGAAACAATTTAATCAATTTTATACGTTACGTAACAAAATGTGGAAAAAGTCAAGGGGGTCTGAATACTTTCCGAATGCACTGTAGATCAGCGTGTTTGAACCTTTGTTTGATTCTGTGTTTTAGATCAGCCTGTGAAATGACCGTGATTTGGGGGATTTTCATGAAATGTAATCCATAGAAGAGTCCTTTGGAGAAAGGATTGTTGACATATGTATATTTGACATTTGTATCTAAAAGCAGAATTGAGAAATAATTGACATTTTGACACTTACCCAGCCCTCCATTAATAAGACTCATTGGTGTTTCATCTGTAGGAGCTACATATCAAACATTGATGTCATGACTATTTCAACATGAATTTATGAATATTGAGAAATATTAACATGAATATTTTAAATATGTCATTTTTGATTTGGCTAATGTTATACATACATGTTATACATACATGCATGTTATACATATTATAATGAGCATACAAAAGTGCCAGGGTGCGGTATCTGCTACTTTTAGAATCATGATACAATTTGTAAGCATTACCAACAGTGAATGTGAAAATGGATTCAAAATAGTTGCCCTCTGCTGGTGATTTGTGGTTCTGACTAGCGGGATTACAGCTACGACCAGAAGGGACTTTTTTTTCCGTAGCAGGTTAGTAGAATTTATGCAGCAGGTTAGGATAATTAACGCGGTATGTTAGGAGACAGGTTACGGTTAAGAAAAGGATTAGGGTTTGCTAAAATACTCTCCTAACCTGTTACGAAAAGTAACTTCCAGTTGTATCTGTGCTCCCTCTAGTCATAAATGTGATTTGCAGGATGTGGAATGATCCAAGTAAAAAGAGGGCAGTGATTGGTTGCATGATCTACTATGCCAATTTCTGTATAAAATGGGCCATAACTTTAAAACTAGCAGAGATCCCACTCTGGGACTTTGATTTACCCGTAGAGTATATGTTAAATAATATATTGAATTTAAAAAAAAATATGTAGATATTTTGTATTCATAAATTCATGTTTTAAAAAGAAAATTTAAATCAAGGCGTCAAAGCCTCATATGATACCAGTTTTTGCTTTGTAGAATCTACAGATGAAACATCATGGAGTCTTAATTAAAGGAGGCCTGGGTAAGGCCAAAATGTCCGAAATATGCCCACTTCGATGAATTATTTCTCAATTATGCTTTTAGATACATATGTCAACAATCCTTGTGCCAATTCTATGGATAATATTTCATGAAAATAACATTTCCCCCAAAGCAGTATTTTTTTTGTCTGGGTTTTTTGAGGAATCACTGTTTGAGTCTGTTTGGTACTTTCTGTTCTAGATCAGCCTGTTTGAGTCTCTATACGTGCGGGTCAGTAAGCTGGAAGACAGGAGAGTGTTCTGTGGCTGGCTGCAGCTGGACATCAAGCCCTTCAAACTGGCCCTGATGAACATCATCAAGAGGTGGAGCTGGATGTTCAAAGAGCACCTACTCAACCATGTCAATCAGAGGTGACACACACACACACACAGATCAATGCATATACACACACACACACACACACACACACACACACACACACACACACACACACACACACACACACACACACACACACACACACACACACACACACACACACACACACACACACACACACACACACACACACACACAGATCAATGCATATACACACACACTCATCACACACACACACACACACACACACACACACACAGATCAATGCATATACACACACACTCATCAATGCATATACACACACACACACACACACACACACACACACACACACACACACACACACACACACACACACACACACACACACACACACACACACACACACACACACACACACACACACACACACACACACACACACACACAGAGATGTGATGTGCACTCAATTAAACACACACACATAAATCTAAACAGACACACAAACATCTATCTATTTACTGTGTCTCCCTCTTCTAATACACTGCATATCCCCTTTTCAACGTTCTCTCTCCATCTCTCTCTCCCCCAGTGTGAGCGACCTGACGTTGTTTGTCCAGAACACATCTTGTGGTCTGTCTAATAAGGTCTCAGACGGGGACTACGCTGGTCTGGTGGACATTATGGGTCATCTGATGGCCATACGGGACAGACAGATCAGTGCTGATCAACACTTCAAACCACTCAAGTCCACCACTGATCTACTCAAGACCTATGGACAGCAGCTACCTGGAAGTGTCTATACACAGCTGGAGGTAGACTACACACACACACACACGCACACACACACACACACACGCAAATGGAGGTACACACATCCCACCCAATGATCATCCTATGATGCCTATGATACCTTATCATGCCTTATAACCTGTGTAGGAGCTGCCTGAGAAGTGGAAGAGTCTGAAAAAGGTCGCATTTACAGTGAAACACGAGGTGGCCCCACTGCAGTCCAACGAGGTCTCCGTCATACGTAGGAAGTGTGTCCGCTTTGAGGTGAGGCGGGCGCGTGTGTGTGGGTGTCCAGTGTGAGGTTGTGTGTGTGATGGGTGTAGTGTATCAGACACACATGATACCATCACGGAGGACCCTTGCAGAGAGCTTAGCATATGCTGTGCAAACTGATCCGTCTGCTTTTCTGAATTATAGATGTGATATAAACCTACCCGACTCTCACCCGACCTGACCCCCACTTCTATGCATCTAGCTAAATGTACTGCACATTGTAGCCTAGTCTAGCTATACTGTATGTTTGAAGAATTCTATGTACGTATATCGTCTTACAGATCAAGCAGCATGAGTTCAGGGAGCAGTTTCGCTCGGAGGTCATCTTCAGAATAGACGTGGAGGAGCCTTATAAGCTGATTGACAAGGTTAACATCTCACATTCACGTAGTAGGAGGCTGAAGGAGGCAGGGGTTGAGGGGATTATGGGAGATGTAGTTCATTGAGTGGGGAAAAGGCAGCCATTTCTTTACTTAGTCTACTAATATGCGAGGGCTGTTTGATATAGCTAGGTATGCACAAGAGTTTTTTAACAACTGTGTATCTTGGCTTGTGTGTGTAGTCTAACCGCGTTGTAGCAGTGTTGGAGGCAGAGATGTGTAAGCTCCAGGACACAGCTGATCTGTTCGAGGTCAGTTTCCCTGACTACAAGCAGCTCCGCCAGTGTCGCTCTGACATCATCCTGGTCAAAGCCGTCTGGGACATGGTCATCTTCGTCAAGGTAAAAACCTCACTCTGAATGTAGCTGAGGTGAATGAGTTGTTTCTGTCTTTCTCCGATTGTCACTGTATTGTATGTGATGTGTAACCCAGACCAGTATAGAGGACTGGACTAAGACCCCGTGGAAAGAGATTAACGTGGAGCAGATGGACATGGAGCTGAGGAGATTTGCTAAGGTGCTACATCCGTCGGCAGGGTAGCCTAGTGGTTAGAGCATTGGACTAGTAACCGAAAGGTTGCAAGTTCAAATCCCCGAGCTGACAAGGTGCAAAATCTGTCGTTCTGCCCCTGAACAGGCAGTATCCCACTGTTCCTAGGCCGTCATTGATAATAAGAATTTGTTCTTAACTGACTTGCCTAGTAAAATAAAGGTAAAAATAAAAAAACATGCACACACACACTTCCATCTGACAGATTTAAGGGAAATATCACGCCTTTATCTGAGTATATTATATTTGTTGTGTGTGTGACTATAATGCCTGTGTACATTGTATATCATGTAAATGTGTGTGTAGGAGATGAAGACCCTGGATAAGGAGGTGCATGTGTGGGATGTGTATCTGGGTCTGGAGTCGACGGTGAAGAACCTGCTGACGTCTCTTAGAGCAGTCAATGAGCTGCAGAACCCTGCCGTCAGAGAGAGACACTGGCAACAACTCATGAACACCACAGGGGTACAACACTCTCTTTCTCGTCATATACTTCCCTCCGATTTGTTATCTCTCTCATGTTGTCCATCTCTTACCATCTAGAGTCGGGGAGAGGTTAATGGCCACTGGTCAGGAACTCTCTCTCTTTTTCTGAACTGCTATCAGCTTTTACCCACCTCTCTCTCTCTCTCTCTCTCTCTCTCTCTCACTGACCTTTGACCTCTCACCTCTGACCCCAGGTGCGGTTTGTGATGTGGGAGGGGACCACTCTGGGAGACCTACTGGAGCTGCAGCTCCACAGAGTGGAGGACGAGGTCAAAAACATAGTGGACAAGGCAGTCAAAGAGATGGCCATAGAGAAGGTGCTAGCTGAGATTACTCAGACGTGGAGTGTGATGGCGTTGTCTTATGAGAAGCACCCCAGTATAGAGACTCCACTGCTCAAGTCGGACGAAAACCTGATTGAGACCCTGGAAGACAACCAGGTGACCTACCACACAATCAGTCTCCTTTTTAGTTCAGTCCCTCTCTCCGCTCACTCAGTTCCACTCCAGGGAACACTCATTGAATTCAGCAACAACAAAAAGAGCAGTGCATGTCCTATTATTGTAGCCCGTTATCTCCTGAAGGGAAGAAAGTAAAACACTTAAGAGCAAAAACAACAGGAGAAAATTCCATAGATGTGAAAGGCCTCAAACTCCTTTGAAACCCATTACTGTCTAACTACAATACTATTTAATTGGCCTAATTCATATTTTCTTACCTGACCCCTCCTAGGTGCAGCTGCAAAACATCCTGATGAGTAAGTATGTGGAGTACTTCCAGGCGGAGGTGAGTGGCTGGCAGAGGAGGCTAATGGTGGCAGACCTGGTCATCTCCGCCTGGATGTCGGTCCAGAGGACCTGGGCCCACCTCAACAGCATCTTCACCAATAGCCACGACATACGCTCTCAACTAGCCCGCGATGCAGAGCGCTTCCAGGGCATACACTCCGACTTCCAGGTAGACATACTGCATAAAACGCACACACTAATCCTTGTGAGTCTGTTGACACACACGTGCGTCAATCTAAGTGACGTGATACAGAAATTCCCATCAAAAATCCCATCGTTTCTTTGTTGTTGTATGGGCTGCGTCTCAATCCACCACGTCCGCTGTACGTCGGCCTTCCGCATCAGCGGTGGAAGGTGGCCGAGGTACAGCGGTGTTTGTCACACCGTGAGACATCCCAAACATTGTTCTTCTAGCGTCCCGAAAAACGTCTGTAGCGTCCGAGCGGTTTGGCCTATTATGACCACTCTATGGAAAGACGAGACTCGCACGAACACTGTGGTGTTCGCCATTTTGCTATATACGACCCCCAGAGGTGTCACAGGACTCGCCTGAAGGTAACTTATACAAGCAAATGGAAGTATGGAAGTCGATTTGTCCCCCTCCCCCCAAAAAATCCTGAGCTTTCTTATATCTTCTAACATTTCAAACTCTTATTCTTTCTGATTTATTTTTTGACTTTTTTTGTGAATGTTTTATTCACTATAGGCTATAGTGTAATAAATGCCAAATTGTATATTTGATCAAATGCATTTTAAATATTTGTTGTATGCCTAAAGGAGTCCTAAAATTCAAACATCAAATATCTAAATGATCCATGGTGTGACCATCTTAAAACAATTCCATATGTTAGCTTAGTACACAGATGGACAACTATCAGGTAGAATAGATCACACACACACACACACACACACACACACACACACACACACACACACACACACACACACACACACACACACACACACACACACACACACACACACACACACACACACACACACACACACACACACACACACACACACACACACACACACACACACACACAGCAACAACAGACGGTCTCAACGAGCGCACAACACAGAGATGTTCCATCAGGCATACACTCTGACTTCCAGGTAACACACGCACACTTCTGCACCCACACACTACCAGAACAAACGTTCCTCAAACACAAATCCACCATTCTGTTGTACAATGGTGACAGTGAATAAGGCTTGTAATGACTTGATTCTGTATGTGATGTGATGAAACAGAACATGATGACAGAGGTTGTCCAGACCCGTAACGTGGTGGAGGTCACCAACCAACCTGGCTTCCTGGAGAAACTAGAAGCTCTGCAGCAAAGGTGTGTGTGTGTGTGTGTGTGTGTGTGTGTGTGTGTGTGTGTGTGTGTGTGTGTGTGTGTGTGTGTGTGTGTGTGTGTGTGTGTGTGTGTGTGTGTGTGTGTGTGTGTGTGTGTGTGTGTGTGTGTGTGTGTGTGTGTGTGTGTGTGCGTGCGTGAATGCAGTTGGATTTGCATGTGTGTGTGTGTCTGTACTAACTCTACTGTCTCTCTCCCCAGGCTGTCAGTGTGTGAGAAGGCCCTGGCTGAGTATCTGGAAACCAAAAGACTGACGTTCCCTCGGTTCTACTTTGTCTCTGCTACAGACCTATTGGAGATCGTCTCCAAGGGAACACAGCCCAAACAGGTGAACATCACTCACCTGATTTTTAAATTGATCACACAGTATACTGCATGAAATACACTAGATGGCCAAAATCATGGGCATTAATATGGAATTGGTCCCCCGCCCTTTGCTGCTATAACAGCCTCCACTCTTCTGGGAAGGCTTTCCACTACTTGTTGGAATATTGCGGCGGGGACTTGCACCCATTCAGCCACAAGAGCGTTAGTAAAGTCGGGCACTGATGCTGGGCGATTAGGCCTGGCTTGCAGTCTGTGTTCCAATTCATCCCAAAGGTATTGGATGGGGTTGAGGTCATGGCTCTATTCAGGCCAGTCAATTTCTTCCACACCAATCTTCTACAAATCATTTCTGTATGGACCTTGTTTTGTGCACGAGGGCATTCTCATGGTGAAACAGGAAAGGGCAATTCCCAAACTGTTGCCACAAAGTTGGAAGCAAAGTTGCAGGCTTGTTTTCGAATTGCTGTGCGTTTTGTTGCCAACCTATTTTGTTACCTGACAACTTTACGGGTTTCACTTTTTAATTACCGTTCATATATTTATTTTTTCCTCGACTTTTCTTTCCTCGACTTTTTCACTCCGGACGCTTTATCTGGACACGATTCGTCAGGACCTCCAACAGCCGAAGCTGAGTAGTAACATTAACATGATGCCTTCTAATTGCAGCCGCTGTGCTCGCCTTACGGCGAGGATAGCTGTACTGCAAGCCCAGCTTCAGACGCAATCGTTAGGCAAGGGTAATTTCAGTGTAGGAAAGGATGAAACAGCGTCTGTGCCACCAGTAAGTATAGATAGTAGTATAAATCCCCTGGCACAGTCCCCGCAGCCGGACAACTTTCTCACGGTTTCTGGAAGGAAATGCTGTAGGAACGCTCAACCGGTGTCGCTCATTCAGCAGACAGAAACTTTCAACCGGTTTTCCCCATTAAGCAGCGGGTCGGTGTCAGAGGCAGAGTCTTCTCTGGTCTCTACTCCTCCCGTTACGGGGTCTGAGACGCCGAAGATTCCCACCATTAGCTCTGACAAATTGAAAACTCTAGTCATTGGCGACTCCATTACCCGCAGTATTAGACTTAAAGCGAATCATCCAGCGATCATACACTGTTTACCCGGGGCAGGGCTACCGACGTTAAGGCTAATCTGAAGATGGTGCTGGCTAAAGCTAAAACTGGCGAGTGTAGAGAGTATAGAGATATTGTTATCCACGTCGGCACCAACGATGTTAGGATGAAACAGTCAGAGATCACCAAGCGCAACATAGCTTCTGCGTGCATATCAGCTAGAAAGATGTGTCGGCATCGAGTAATTGTCTCTGGCCCCCTCCCAGTTAGGGGAGTGATGAGCTCTACAGCAGAGTCTCACAACTCAATCGCTGGTTGAAAACTGTTTTCTGCCCCTCCCAAAAGATAGAATTTGTAGATAATTGGCCCTCTTTCTGGGACTCACCCACAAACAGGACCAAGCCTGACCTGCTGAGGAGTGACGGACTCCATCCTAGCTGGAGGGGTGCTCTCATCTTATCTGCCAACATAGACAGGGCTCTAACTCCTCTAGCTCCACAATGAAATAGGGTGCAGGCCAGGCAGCAGGCTATTAGCCAGCCTGCCAGCATAGTGGAGTCTGCCACTAGCATAGTTAGTGTAGTCAGCTCAGCTATCACCATTGAGACCGTGTCTGTGCCTCGACCTAGGTTGGGCAAAACTAAACATGGCGGTGTTCGCCTTAACAATCTCACTAGGATAATGACCACCTCCATTCCTGTCATTACTGAAAGAGATCATGATATCTCACATCTCAAAATAGGGCTACTTAATGTTAGATCCCTTACTTCAAAGGCAATTATAGTCAATGAACTAATCACTGATCATAATCTTGATGTGATTGGCCTGACTGAAACATGGCTTAAGCCTGATGAATTTACTGTGTTAAATGAGGCCTCACCTCCTGGCTACACTAGTGACCATATCCCCCGTGCATCCCGCAAAGGCGGAGGTGTTGCTAACATTTACGATAGCAAATTTGAATTTACAAAAAAAA
The DNA here is from genome assembly GCF_021184085.1 of Oncorhynchus gorbuscha. Classification (NCBI taxonomy): domain Eukaryota; kingdom Metazoa; phylum Chordata; class Actinopteri; order Salmoniformes; family Salmonidae; genus Oncorhynchus; species Oncorhynchus gorbuscha. The sequence goes on along the minus strand of NC_060180.1, from coordinate 35,794,964 downwards.
AAAATGACGTTTTCGTCTTTTGAGCTTCTAGTCATGAAATCTATGCAGCCTACTCAATCACTTTTTATAGCTACTGTTTACAGGCCTCCTGGGCCAAATACAGCGTTTCTCACTGAGTTCCCTGAATTCCTATCAGACCTTGTAGTCATTGCAGATAATATTCTAATCTTTGGTGACTTTAATATTCACATGGAAAAGTCCACAGACCCACTCCAAAAGGCTTTTGGAGCCATCATCGACTCAGTGGGTTTTGTCCAACATGTCTCTGGACCCACTCACTCTCACAGTCATACGCTGGACCTAGTTTTGTCCCATGGAATAAATGTTGTGGATCTTAATGTTTTTCCTCATAATCCTGGACTATCGGACCACCATTTTATTACGTTTACAATTGCAACAAATAATCTGCTCAGGCCCCAACCAAGGAACATCAAAAGTCGTGCTATACATTCACAGACAACACAAAGATTCCTTGATGCCCTTCCAGACTCCCTCTGCCTACCCAAGGACGCCAGAGGACAAAAATCCGTTAACCACCTAACTGAGGATCTCAATTTAACCTTGCGCAATACCCTAGATGCAGTTGCACCCCTAAAAACTAAAAAAAAATGTCTCAAAAGAAACTAGCTCCCTGGTACACAGAAAATACCCGAGCTCTGAAGCAAGCTTCCAGAAAATTGGAACGGAAATGGCGCCACACCAAACTGGAAGTCTTCCGACTAGCTTGGAAGGACGGTACCGTGCAGTACCGAAGAGCCCTTACTGCTGCTCGATCGTCCTATTTTTCTAACTTAATTGAGGAAAATAAGAACAATCCGAAATTCCTTTTTGATACTGTGGCAAAGCTAACTAAAAAGCAGCATTCCCCAAGAGAGGATGACTTGCACTTTAGCAGTGATAAATTCATGAACTTCTTTGAGGAAAAGATTATGATTATTAGAAAGCAAATTACGGACTCCTCTTTAAACCTGCGTATTCCTCCAAACCTCAGTTGTCCTGAGTCTGCACAACTCTGCCAGGACCTAGGATCAAGAGAGACGCTCAAGTGTTTTAGTACTATATCTCTTGACACAATGATGAAAATAATCATGGCCTCTAAACCTTCAAGCTGTATACTGGACCCTATTCCAACTAAACTACTGAAAGAGCTGCTTCCTGTGCTTGGCCCTCCTATGTTGAACATAATAAACGGCTCTCTATCCACTGGATGTGTACCAAACTCACTAAAAGTGGCAGTAATAAAGCCTCTCTTGAAAAAGCCAAACCTTGACCCAGAAAATATAAAAACTATCGGCCTATATCGAATCTTCCATTCCTCTCAAAGATTTTAGAGAAGGCTGTTGCGCAGCAACTCACTGCCTTCCTGAAGACAAACAATGTATACGAAATGCTTCAGTCTGGTTTTAGACCCCATCATAGCACTGAGACGGCACTTGTGAAGGTGGTAAATGACATTTTGATGGCATCGGACCGAGGCTCTGCATCTGTCCTCGTGCTCCTAGACCTTAGTGCTGCTTTTGATACCATCGATCACCACATTCTTTTGGAGAGATTGGAAACCCAAATTGGTCTACACGGACATGTTCTGGCCTGGTTTAGGTCTTATCTGTCGGAAAGATATCAGTTTGTCTCTGTGAATGGTTTGTCCTCTGACAAATCAACTGTACATTTCGGTGTTCCTCAAGGTTCTGTTTTAGGACCACTATTGTTTTCACTATATATTTTACCTCTTGGGGATGTTATTCGAAAACATAATGTAAACTTTCACTGCTATGCGGATGACACACAGCTGTACATTTCAATGAAACATGGTGAAGCCCCAAAATTGCCCTCGCTAGAAGCATGTGTTTCAGACATAAGGAAGTGGATGGCTGCAAACTTTCTACTATTAAACTCGGACAAAACAGAGATGCTTGTTCTAGGTCCCAAGAAACAAAGAGATCTTCTGTTGAATCTGACAATTAATCTTAATGGTTGTACAGTCGTCTCAAATAAAACTGTGAAGGACCTCGGCGTTACTCTGGACCCTGATCTCTCTTTTGAAGAACATATCAAGACCATTTCGAGGACAGCTTTTTTCCATCTACGTAACATTGCAAAAATCAGAAACTTTCTGTCCAAAAATGATGCAGAAAAATGAATCCATGCTTTTGTCACTTCTAGGTTAGACTACTGCAATGCTCTATTTTCCGGCTACCCGGATAAAGCACTAAATAAACTTCAGTTAGTGCTAAATACGGCTGCTAGAATCCTGACTAGAACCAAAAAATTTGATCATATTACTCCAGTGATAGCCTCTCTACACTGGCTTCCTGTCAAAGCAAGGGCTGATTTCAAGGTTTTACTGCTAACCTACAAAGCATTACATGGGCTTGCTCCTACCTACCTCTCTGATTTGGTCCTGCCGTACATACCTACACGTACGCTACGGTCACAAGACGCAGGCCTCCTAATTGTCCCTAGAATTTCTAAGCAAACAGCTGGAGGCAGGGCTTTCTCCTATAGAGCTCCATTTTTATGGAACGGTCTGCCTACCCATGTCAGAGACGCAAACTCGGTCTCAACCTTTAAGTCTTTACTGAAGACTCATCTCTTCAGTGGGTCATATGATTGAGTGTAGTCTGGCCCAGGAGTGGGAAGGTGAACGGAAAGGCTCTGGAGCAACGAACCGCCCTTGCTGTCTCTGCCTGGCCGGTTCCCCTCTTTTCACTGGGATTCTTTGCCTCTAACCCTGTTACGGGGGCTGAGTCACTGGCTTGCTGGGGCTCTCTCGTGCCGTCCCTGGGGGGGGTGCGTCACCTGGGTGGGTTGATTCACTGTTGTGGTCGGCCTGTCTGGGTCCCCCCTTGGGTTGTACCGTGTCGGAGATCTTTGTGGGCTATACTCGGCCTTGTCTCAGGATGGTAAGTTGGTGGTTGAAGATTTCCCTCTAGTGGTGTGGGGGCTGTGCTTTGGCAAAGTGGGTGGGGTTATATCCTTCCTGTTTGGCCCTGTCCGTGGGTGTCCTCGGATGGAGCCACAGTGTCTCCTGACCCCTCCTGTCTCAGCCTCCAGTATTTATGCTGCAGTAGTTTATGTGTCGGGGGGCTAGGGTCAGTTTGTTTATCTGGAGTACTTCTCCTGTCCTATTCAGGTGTCCTGTGTGAATCTAAGTGTGCGTTCTCTAATTCTCTCCTTCTCTCTTTCTTTCTCTCTCTCGGAGGACCTGAGCCCTAGGACCATGCCCCAGGACTACCTGCAATGATGACTCCTTGCTGTCCCCAGTCCACCTGGCCATGCTGCTGCTCCAGTTTCAACTGGCCTGGGCCCTAGGACCATGTCCCAGGACTACCTGACATGAGGACTCCTTGCTGTCCCCAGTCCACCTGGCCATGCTCCTGCTCCAGTTTCAACTGTTCTGCCTTACTATTATTCAACCATGCTGGTCATTTATGAACATTTGAACATCTTGGCCACGTTCTGTTATAATCTCCACCCGGCACAGGCAGAAGAGGACTGGCCACCCCACATATGCTCTCTCTAATTCTCTCTTTCTTTCTCTCTCTCTCTCGGAGGACCTGAGCCCTAGGACCGTGCCCCAGGACTACCTGACATGATGACTCCTTGCTGTCCCCAGTCCACCTGACTGTGCTGCTGCTCCAGTTTCAACTGTTCTGCCTTATTGTTATTTGACCATGCTGGTCATTTATGAACATTTGAACATCTTGGTCATGTTCTGTTATAATCTCTACCCGGCACACCCAGAAGAGGACTGGCCACCCCACATAGCCCGGTTCCTCTCTAGGTTTCTTCCTAGGTTTTGGCCTTTCTAGGGAGTTTTTCCTAGCCAACGTGCTTTTACACCTGCATTGTTTGCTGTTTGGGGTTTTAGGCTGGGTTTCTGTACAGCACTTTGAGATATCAGCTGATGTACGAAGGGCTATATAAATAAATTTGATTTGATTTGAGTATCATCTATAATGTCATTGTATGCTGTAGCGTTAAGATTTCCCTTCATTGAAACTAAGGGGCCTTGCCCAGACCATGGAAAACAGCCCCCGACCATTAAGATTTAGATGCACTATTGTAAAGTGACTGTTCCACTGGATGTCATAAGGTGAATGCACCAATTTGTAAGTCGCTCTGGATAAGAGCGTCTGCTAAATGACTTAAATGTAAAAAATGTAAATGTATTCATTACAATTGGCACTATGCATTGGGGCAGGTAGTGTTCTACTGGCATCCGCCAAACCCAGATTTGTCCGTCAGACTGCCAGATGAAGCGTTATTCATCACTCCAGAGAACCCGTTTCCACTGCTCCAGAGTCCGAGCGGTTTGGGGAGCTTTACACCACTCCAGCCAACTCTTGGCATTGCTCATGGTGATCTTAGGCTTGTGTGCTTCTGCTCAGCCATGGGAACCTATTTGATGAAGCCCACGACTAACAGTTATTGTGCTGGCGTTGCTTCCAGAGGCCGTTTGGAACTAGGTAGTGAGTGTTGTAACCGAGGACAGACGATTCTCACGTTGCTATGCACTTCAGCACTCCCGTTCTGTGAGCTTGTGTGGCCTATCTCTTCGAGGGCTGAGCTGTTGTTGCTCCTCTACATTTCCACTTCGCAATAACAGCACTTACAGTTGACTGGGACAGCTCTAGCAAGGCCGAAATTTGACAAAATGACTTGAAACGAGGGTATCCTGTGATGGTGCCACGTTGAACGTCACTGAGCTCTTCAGTACGGGCCATTCGATTTCCCTACGGGGGCGGCATGGCGGTGTGCTCGATTGTATACACCTGTCAGCAACGGGTGTGGCTGAAATAACCCAACCCGCTAATTTGAAGGGGTGTCCACACACTTGCTTTT
>NC_060180.1:35620987-35785019 GCF_021184085.1 Oncorhynchus gorbuscha | reverse complement strand
CAATTGACCTAAATGATGTCTAAATGATGTCAATTAGTCTATCAGAAGTTTCTAAAGGCAGGACATAATTTTCTGTTTAAAGGCACAGTCAACTTAGTGTATGTAAACTTCTGACCCACTGGAATTGTGATACTGTGAATTATAAGTTAAATAATCTGTCTGTAAACAATTGTTGTAAAAATGACTTGTGTCACGCACAAAGTAGATGTCCTCACCGACTTGCCAAAACTATAGTTTGTTAACAATCCATTTGTGAAGTGGTTGAAAAACGAGTTTTAATGACTCCAACCTAAGTGTATGTCAACTTCCTTCTTCAGCAGTGACTGCATGTACAATCACCAAATGCAGTCTTACCTCTGGTTCATTTCATATGCAGCACCCGATCAACGCTATGGAAGAATACTGTTCTTTAGCTTGTGTCATCTTTTTCTCACATTGTTCTTTGTCCTTTCTCTCCTACTGCTGTACATAGATGTATGTAAGTATCACTCTCACCTAATAGCCTGAGGTTGGCTACCACACCCACACGTCTTTTAAGATACTGTAGTACCCTTGTGGAGGTTTGCAACTTAAATGTTGGAAATGGAATGTGTATTTGTGAGCGTGCTTGTTTCCTCCCCAGGTGTTCTGTGAGGTGGAGGTGAAGAAGCTGTGTCTGTCTCAGGCTAATGCTGACCTGGCTGAGGCCGCAGACAAACTAGAAGCCATTAGGAAGAAACTAGCTGTGGGTCTCTCTCTCTCTCTCTCTCTCTCTCTCTCTCTCTCTCTCTCTCTCTCTCTCTCTCTCTCTCTCTCACTCACTCACTCACTCACTCACTCACTCACTCACTCACTCACTCACTCACTCACTCACACACACATTTCCCTTAATTGTGTGTGTGCGCGTGTGTAGGAGTTGGACTGTAGTCTGGATACCCTGACTGCTGCGTTTGAGAAGGCTACCTCTGAGAAGCTTCGCTGTCAGGACGAGGTCAACCATACCAACAAAACCATCGAACTGGCCAATCGCCTCGTCAAAGGACTCGAGGTGAGGAGATGACTGACCAATAACAGCTCGGTTAGTTTGTTGTCATGCCACTTCGGAAAGTTTCCAAACATTAACAGTACGTTTTATCCACTGGTGGATAATGTGTGTGTTTCAGTCGGAGAATGTGCGTTGGGCCCACTCTGTAGCCGGGTACCATGAGCAGGAGGAGACTCTGTGTGGAGACCTTCTGCTGACTGCAGCCTTCATCTCCTACGCCGGATCCTTCTCTAAGAAGTACCGCAGAGAACTACTGGAGAACCTCTGGATGCCCTTCCTACGTGGCCAGAAGGTCCTTCTCTCCTCTCATCTCTTACTCTCTCGCTCTTATGCTCCCCCTCTCCTATTCCCCTCCCCCTCTCAGATACCCATCCCCATGACAGAGGGGTTAGATCCGGTGTGTATGCTAACACACCTCTCCTCCTCTCGTCTCCTCATTCTCTCAGATCCCCATCCCCATGACAGAGGGGTTAGATCCAGTGTGTATGCTAACACACCTCTCCTCCTCTCGTCTCCTCATTCTCTCAGATCCCCATCCCCATGACGGAGTGGTTAGATCCAGTGTGTATGCTAACATACCTCTCCTCCTCTCGTCTCCTCCCCCTCTCAGATCCCCATCCCCATGACAGAGGGGTTAGATCCAGTGTGTATGCTAACACACCTCTCCTCCTCTCGTCTCCTCCCCCTCTCAGATACCCATCCTCATGACAGAGGGGTTAGATCCAGTGTGTATGCTAACACACCTCTCCTCCTCTTGTCTCCTCCCCCTCTCAGATACCCATCCCCATGACAGAGGGGTTAGATCCAGTGTGTATGCTAACACACCTCTCCTCCTCTCGTCTCCTCATTCTCTCAGATCCCCATCCCCATGACAGAGGGGTTAGATCCAGTCTGTATGCTAACACACCTCTCCTCCTCTCGTCTCCTCCCCCTCTCAGATCCCCATCCCCATGACAGAGGGGTTAGATCCTGTGTGTATGCTAACACACCTCTCCTCCTCTCGTCTCCTCCCCCTCTCAGATACTCATCCTCATGACAGAGGGGTTAGATCCAGTCTGTATGCTAACAAACCTCTCCTCCTCTCGTCTCCTCCCCCTCTCAGATACCCATCCTCATGACAGAGGGGTTAGATCCAGTCTGTATGCTAACACACCTCTCCTCCTCTCGTCTCCTCATCCTCTCAGATCCCCATCCCCATGACCGAGGGGTTAGATCCAGTGTGTATGCTAACACACCTCTCCTCCCCTCGTCTCCTCATTCTCTCAGATCCCCATCCCCATGACAGAGGGGTTAGATCCAGTCTGTATGCTAACACACCTCTCCTCCTCTCGTCTCTTCATTCTCTCAGATCCCCATCCTCATGACAGAGGGGTTAGATCCAGTGTGTATGCTAACACACCTCTCCTCCTCTTGTCTCTTCATTCTCTCAGATCCCCATCCTCATGACCGAGGGGTTAGATCCAGTGTGTATGCTAACACACCTCTCCTCCTCTCGTCTCCTCATTCTCTCAGATCCCCATCCCCATGAGAGTGGTTAGATCCAGTGTGTATGCTAACACACCTCTCCTCCTCTCGTCTCCTCATTCTCTCAGATACCCATCCCCATGACAGAGGGGTTAGATCCAGTGTGTATGCTGACGGATGATGCTACCGTGGCTCAGTGGAACAACGAGGGGTTGCCGGGAGACAAGATGTCCACTCAGAACGCCACCATCCTCACCAACTGTGAGCGTAGAGAATGTTTTATACTTTCTACACCTTTATGTCCATGCTACAGATGTAAGATCTTAATTTGATCACACTGTGGCAGGAGAACATTCCTGCAATTTGAGGTTTAACAGGGCTTCTGAAGTTTGTAATTTCCACTTCAGACTTGATTCTCCCTTACAGAAATGTCCATGAATTATGTTAACTCACATATCCTGTTGCCGCAGGATTATGCTGTAGTAAACTGGCTCAAATTAAGATCCTACATCTGTAAACATATTACAATTGTAACATGTTCCTCCTTTGTGTGCGCCCAGGTGAACGCTGGCCACTGCTTATTGACCCCCAACTGCAGGGCATCAAGTGGATCAAGATTCGTTATGGCAACAGCCTCAAGGTGGTCAGCCTGGGAGAGAAAGGGTGAGATTGCTCTCCTCTCCTCTGTGTCATCCCTCCATCCTACTCTCCCCTCTCCTGACTAGATCTCCCTAATAGATGCATCTGTTAAGCTTGCGCTCTCTTCAGGTATGTTTGATGTGTTCTACCTAAAGCCCATTTCCCCAGGTATGTGGATGTGATAGAGCAGGCTGTTGTGACTGGAGACACTGTCCTCATAGAGAATCTGGAGGAGTCCATCGACCCTGTCATAGACCCTCTACTGGGACGACACACGATCAAGAAGGGCAGGTAACACACACACACACACACACACACACACACACACACACACACACACACACACACACACACACACACACACACACACACACACACACACACACACACACACACACACACACACACACACACACCACATCATCATCCTCCTCTCTCCCTCTCTCTCCCAGTTGTATAAAGGTGGGGGATAAAGAGTGTTTCTTCCACCCAGCGTTCAGGCTGATCCTCCACACTAAGCTGGCTAACCCCCACTATAAGCCTGAGATCCAGGCCCAGACCACCCTCATCAACTTCACTGTTACAAGAGACGGCCTGGAGGACCAGCTGCTGGCTCAGGTGGTCAATCTGGAGAGGCCCGACCTCGAGCACCTCAAGGTGGGATAGATGGCTATGTCCCCTGTCCTTCCTGGCTCTCTCAGCCTCTTCCTTCTTGACCTCACATGGTCACAGAATGACACTTGAACTTTGGTTGTGTTCGGTTCCTGCATAGTCGTGGTCTTGTATAGCTCAGACAGAGAGTAGGGTGTTTGTAACACACCAGGGTCGTGGGTTTGATTCCCGGGGCCACCCACATGTTGCGAAATGATTTATTTTAGTAAAGTTTGTTTGTTATGTTGCGGTTGTATTGTGGTTGTATAACGGTTGCATAACAGCTGTGTAACGGTTGTGTTGTGGTTGCATAACTGTTGTATAACGGTTGTGTTGTGGTTGCATAACGGTTGTGTCGCGGTTGCAGAGTGACCTGACCAAGCAGCAGAACCTGTTCAAGATCGAGCTGAAGCTGTTGGAGGACGAGCTGCTGGGCCGTCTCTCTGCTGCTGAGAGCAACTTCCTAGGAGACAACGTCCTGGTGGAGAAACTGGAGACCACCAAACACACGGCCGCGGAGATCGAGATGAAGGTGAGACAGAGGTTTAAGGATAAAGGAAGAGAACTTAGACAGACTGCATGCAGCCAAATCGCTTGGTCCTGATTGCTAATATGCTGTTTTGGGATGTAGGTTCTGGAGGCGAAGGTGAACGAGGTGAAGATCAACGAGGCCAGAGAACACTACCGCCCCGTAGCAGTCAGATCCTCTCTGCTGTACTTCATCATGAACGACCTCAACAAGATCAACCCCATGTACCAGTTCAGCCTCAAGGTTACCAACAGCACTTTTTAAAATTTCATTTAACCTTTATTTCTCCAGGTAAATCAAGACCTGTCCAAATGGACCGGTACAGACCAGTTAACGACCAGATTACAGCGTTCCAGCTTATCTAGGCTTGTCTTTTGTCTTTCACTGTCTCCCTTCCTGTAGGCGTTTAACGTGGTGTTCCACAAGGCGGTGGAGCAGGCAGAGGTGTGTGAGGACGTGAGGAGCAGAGTCAACACTCTAATAGACGGCATCACCTACTCCACCTTCAACTACATCAGCAGAGGCCTGTTTGAGAGAGACAAACTCACCTTCACCGCTCAACTCGCCTTCCAGGTGTGTCTGTGGGGGGGGGCGGGTCTCTCTGTGTGTGTCTGTGTGTTAGTTCTAATAGTGTGTTCCCTGTTCCCCAGTTGTTACTGATGAGTAAGGAGATAGACGTACGAGAACTAGACTTCCTGCTCCGCTTCAACATCGACCACAGCTACATCTGTCCTGTAGATTTCCTCTCCAACCAGGCCTGGAGCGCCATCAAGGCACACACACACACACACACACACACACACACACACACACACACACACACACACACACACACACACACACACACACACACACACACACACACACACACACACACACACACACACACACACACACACACTTACAAACATGTATTTCCCCTCTTCTCCTCTAGACAATGAGTTTCACTGATGAGTTTCGTGGTTTGGACCGGGACATTGAGGGCTCCCCTAAACGCTGGAAAAAGGTGGTAGAGTCCGAGTGTCCGGAGAAAGAGAAGTTTCCTCAGGAGTGGAAAGCAAAAAGTTCCCTACAGAAACTCATTATGATGAGAGCCCTGAGACCTGATAGGATGACTTACGCTGTCAGGTGACCGCACGCCAACAATAACCACCACCTCCCAACACACAGTGGATGGTTGAGGGACATACAATGTACCTTAGCTGGCCTCCTGTCCTTTTTACTCCTTACTGACGCTTTCTCTCCCTCTCCTCTCCCTCTCCTCTTCTCCCCCTCTTCTCTACCTCTCCTCTTCTCTCCCTCTTCTCTACCTCTCCTCTTCTCTCCCTCTTCTCTACCTCTCCTCTTCTCTCCCTCTCCTCTTCTCTACATCTCCTCTTCTCTACCTCTCCTCTTCTCTCCCTCTCCTCTTCTCTACCTCTCCTCTTCTCTTCCTCTTCGCTACCTCTCCTCTTCTCTACCTCTCCTCTTCTCTACCTCTCCTCTTCTCTCCCTCTCCTCTCCCTCTCCTCTTCTCTCCCTCTTCTCTACCTCTCCTCTTCTCTCCCTCTCCTCTTCTCTACCTCTCCTCTTCTCTCCCTCTCCTCTTCTCTCCCTCTTCTCTACCTCTCCTCTTCTCTCCCTCTTCTCTACCTCTCCTCTTCTCTCCCTCTTCTCTACCTCTCCTCTTCTCTCCCTCCTCTTCTCTACCTCTCCTCTTCTCTCCCTCTTCTCTACCTCTCCTCTCCCTCTCCTCTTCTCTCCCTCTTCTCTAGCTCTCCTCTTCTCTCCCTCTTCTCTAGCTCTCCTCTTCTCTACCTCTCCTCTTTCCCTCCACCCCCATCTTTCACATGTCTCTGGCAAATTATAATGACGATCATTCTCCCTCCCCATACCCTCACTCTCGCTCTATCTCTTTCTCCCCCTCTCTTTCTGTGTGTAGGAACTTTGTGGAGGAGAAGTTGGGGGTGAAGTATACAGAGAGGAGGAAGACCGAGTTTGCTAAGTCCTTCAGAGAGAGTGGACCCGCCTCGCCTGTCTTCTTCATCCTGTCTCCCGGAGTAGACCCTCTCAAAGACGTGGAGTCACTGGGTAACACTAAGACAACTGATTTTGTCATGTAAATATAACTGTAAATCTGAATGAACATGATACACACACTGAGAAACTCTTGTTCCCATGGTAACAGGCAGGAAGTTAGGATTCACCATAGACCTGGGGAAGCTCCACAATGTGTCTTTGGGTCAGGGCCAGGAGGCTGTGGCTGAGGTTGCCATGGAGATGGCTGCTAAGGAGGGACACTGGGTCATCCTACAGGTATGGCAATCTTGCTATATACTGTGCATAAGGTATAGTTCAATCCTTCATTCATCATTGCATCCATCCATTCATTGTTTCATTATCTCTGTCAGAATATCCATCTGGTGGCTCGCTGGCTGGGGTCGTTGGAGAAGCTTCTGGAACGCTGCTGTGAGGGCAGTCACCAGGACTACAGAGTGTTTATGAGTGCTGAGCCTGCCCCTACACCACAGGAGCACATCATCCCTCAGGTAAACACACACACACACACACACACACATGCATTTATAATAACACTGTGTGTTTTCCTAATTGAAAAGTGTGTTTGTTTTCCTCTCCTGACTCAGGGCATCCTGGAGAATGCCATCAAGATCACTAACGAGCCTCCCACTGGCATGCATGCCAACCTCCACGCTGCTCTGGACAACTTTGACCAGGTAAAGGAATGTGTGTGTGCATGTCTGTCTGTCCATTGGTGTTAGGGATGGGCAATTGAAATCAAATGTTTGATTCTCGCTTCATAGCAACATCCAGTAATAGATCATTTATAAACAGTTTGTTCACTATTTAGTAATTGTTGTTTGTACATTTGTAAATGTTAGCAAGCTATATATAGTTATTTACTAAACTTTCAAATTGATTACTGGATAATTTATTAGATGTTAATATATACATTTATAATCCATTTACTAATCATTAAAAAACTATAGCGGTGTTAAGTAACTAAGTAAAAATACTTTAAAGTACTACTTTGGAGTAACTTTTACTTGACTACGATCCGAAAGACAATATGTGCTTGTGACAATTCGAATGTCACAGATCCCTCCAGGAACATTCGCTACGCATACCTGGCCCCTATTCCAAGTGATTCATATTTGAATAAGTGTGTCCTTGGTTTAACAGTGTCCTGTCGATTATTGTTACAATGTCCGTTGGTGCGTGTGAGTACCTGTGCTGTGTGTTTTTGGATTTCGTGCCATTGTGGATTGAAGAAATGATTACAGGTCTAGTCCCATGTGTTAATCATTGTGAGAGTCTGTAATTTAATCAAGGTACTCCTGACTGTTTTGTTTTGGATTTCTAGCATGTTTTGGAACGTGTTTGTTTGGTCTTTGTCCCCGAAGTCTTTACAACGCACACAGTAATTTGGGTAAACTAAAATCCCTATTACGCATTCCTGCGCCTGTCTCCCGACCCTTTATACCATCACGACATCGATTGCTCAGGCAGGACAGCAAAACAGTCAAATTCATACACTTATTAAGAGAACTCATCCCTACTGCCTCTGATCTGGTTTGTAAAATATTGTTAGACTGTGCCCCTGGCTTTCCATAAATAAATAAAAACAAGAACATCTGCATAATATAAGGAATTTGATATATAGACTTTGCTTTCCCTTTTGATACTTAAGTACATTTAAAACCAGATACCTTTAGACTTTTACTCAAGTCATATTTTACTGGGTGACTTTCACTTTTACTTGAGTCATTTTCTATTAAGTATCTTTACTTTTACTCAAGTATGACAATTGGGTTCTTTTTCCATCACTCGTAAAGTATTATCTCCACCAAGATCTCAAAATGACAAGGAAAATATATATTTGTAAAATTATAAGGACACAATGATTTAAAGCATTTTATTTCAAAACAGTCATACTGTTCGTTCAAATACATCGGAACCAATGGTCCTCAAACAAACCCCTGTCCCCTAGAACTGTCCCATTCTTGCTGAGGGGGAACATTGGTGTTTACTTCACTGTCTAAAGAGCTAGCGTCGCAGCTTGTCTGTTCAACCATGATCTGAGCACTAGTCCAGTCACTCAAGGGTGCCTCCTTCCCTCCAGTGGTAGGAAGTGCACATCTCCCACAGTCAGATGGGCTGGTGGGCTGCAGCCTCAGTGTGATGTGAGCACTAGTCCAGTCACTCAAGGGTGCCTCCTTCCCTCCAGTGGTAGGAAGTACACATCTCCCACAGTCAGAACAATAGGCTGGTGGGCTGCAGCCTCAGTGTGATGTGAGCACTAGTCCAGTCACTCAAGGGTGCCTCCTTCCCTCCAGTGGTAGGAAGTACACATCTCCCACAGTCAGATGGGCTGGTGGGCTGCAGCCTCAGTGTGATGTGAGCACTAGTCCAGTCATTCAAGGGTGCCTCCTCCCTCCAGTGGTAGGAAGTACACATCTCCCACAGTCAGAACAATAGGCTGGTGGGCTGCAGCCTCAGTGTGATGTGAGCACTAGTCCAGTCACTCAAGGGTGCCTCCTTCCCTCCAGTGGTAGGAAGTACACATCTCCCACAGTCAGAACAATAGGCTGGTGGGCTGCAGCCTCAGTGTGATGTGAGCACTAGTCCAGTCACTCAAGGGTGCCTCCTTCCGTCCAGTGGTAGGAAGTACACATCTCCCAAAGTCAGATGGGCTGGTGGGCTGCAGCCTCAGTGTGATGTGAGCACTAGTCCAGTCACTCAAGGGTGCCTGCTTCCCTCCAGTGGTAGGATGTACACATCTCCCACAGTCAGATGGGCTGGTGGGCTGCAGCCTCAGTGTGATGTGAGCACTAGTCCAGTCACTCAAAGGTGCCTCCAATCCTCCCGTAGTAGGAAGTGCACACATCAGACAGTAGGCTGGTATAGTAGATCGTAAGCTAAAGCCTCAGTCCTCCACACATTCATAGCTACCGATTTGTGTTCTCTTTCCAGTCAAATTTACCCTCACATTAACCCTTAAAATCTATAAATCATCTTTTCCCATCAAAGCTCACCCTCTTTCCCCTCCCTTCTCCAATCCTCCTCCCTCCCATTTTGAATTGCCAGACTGTAGTTGGCACCCGCCCTCCCCTGGCCCCTATACCCTAGGTCCCTCACTGAGTGCTGTACACACCGCTGAGCAGGCGGCTCTTCTTCTCCTCCTTCTGGCTCTCGTTCTTCAGGTCAGCAAACACCTGGCAGAAGAAGTTAGGGTCTGTGTTCATCTGGAGCATCTTGACACTCATCAGCTTGGTGATGGTCATGCAGCGGATCCAGAAGGTCTGCCTGCAGGTGTCCACCAGGAAGGGTTTCAGGGGGTAGGCGATCTCGTTACCCATGTAGGAGCAGGTCGTATAGAGGCAGGTGAGCAGCACGGCATGCAGCTCGTGCAAGGTGGCCACCTCGGAGGAAACCGCCTCGCGGCACAGCATGTAGAGGAAGACCACAGCGGCCGGATTGATGCAGCTCTGGCTCTGATAGCAGTTGTCCAGCAGATAACGGTCCACCACCCGCAGCCACAGCACCGGGTCAATGGAAGACATGTCCTGGAGCCGGTAGCAGCGCCGGCACAGGAACTCACCCAGACAGCGCAGCAGCTCGCCGGTTGTAGCGTGGACCATCACCAGCCTCCTGGGAGCGTCGAGGTCCTGGACGGTCACCATCTGGGGCGTGTCGGGGGCCGTGTTTGTGTTGGATAAGGGGGCCTTCTCGACCAACGAGGCAGCGTTGTTGGAGATGGCTGGAGTGCCTTGGTCCTGGGTGGACAGCTTGTCACAGTACTGAGACTTCTCAAGGGTGAGGGTGCACAGGTTGGAGAAGGACTGAGACTTTTCCAGGTTCTCATTACTCAGATGGGCAATGTTGTTTTGGTTGGTGTTCTCATGGGCCTGCACCTTCTTGGAACTCTTCTTCTTCACAATCCACCTCCATGGTGAGTAGCGCTTCAGAGTCTTGTCTTTTGCGCTCTTACCGGTCTGGACTTCCATCAAGTGGCCCACAGTGTCCGGCCCATCTTTGAAGAGGACTGCCTTCTTGCGGAGCGAGATAGACATTACGGTTCCCATGGTCAATAGTGCCTGTAGAAAACAAAATGCTTCAATGTTAGCAAAATGAAATGCATGGCATCAGTTCAGTTGGCCTAGCTAGCTCAGCTCTGGCTATCTCTGAAATGGCAACCTATTCCCTATAAAGTGCACTGCTTTTGACCATGGCCCAAAGGGGTCTGGTCAAAAGCAGTGCTTTAAATAGGAAACAGGGTACCATTTGGGACAGATTCTAAATCACAGTATTAAGCATAGACATTAGTGCTCTGTGTTCATAAACATGAGCAATATAACATTCCAAAGCGAAACAAAAATATTACTCACTGATTTCAAGTTGATATGTGAAAAAGTTATAAAGATATTTCTATATTTACTTTGTTAATTGAAAGGTAAAGACGGGTTGTCCAGTGCTTTGAGTTCAAGGCTGTTATGGTTGTGAACATCAGAATTGTCCAAGGTTCTGAAATCGAGTTTCCACGTCGTAATAAAGAAGTAGGTCATAGAGGCGATTTTGTGAAAGATTATAAGTTTGATGTGGGCTAAAATAAATAAATAAACAAATAAATAAAGTCTGATGTTCCCCGTGATAGAATTTGCCTCATATTTGATACAGCCTAGCTCAATAAATTGAAAACGAAATAACCTCTGAGTGTCTGTTACGTCACGGCGTTACATTTCTGTCCTCAGTGGGTGAATAACATGTATCTGGCGAGTGTTTTGCATGGATCTCAATGGTCTGTCAAATTTTATTGGCAGCTCTGTCAGGCTACCGCTTATCTCGTTCACCAGCAGACTATTCTTCCCCCTAAATTGTGCTTTAATAAATTCCCTTTAGCAATCTACTCCAATAATGCGCATTTAGCCTGGGGACGATTATGTGCGCGCCTATTATCGCTATTTGAAGTGGGGAGCATACAGGCCGACTTCGATGTCACGACTGACTGGAGAGCAAGCTTAAAATGCGCTATAAAAGTAGGCTAAATTGCATTTTCATGTAAAACGCAACATAAGAACCAACAGTAGCTGAAATTAAAAATTATTCAACTTAATTCAAACGTTTTTTTAAAGAATTTTAAAAATCATACAACAGTTGATCCAATACTAGACTAAGCTCGGTTTGAATATTCAAGTACAGTGGGGCAAAAAAGTATTTAGTCAGCCACCAATTTTGCAACTTCTCCCACTTAAAAACATGAGAGAGGCCTGTAATTTTCATCATAGGTAGACTTCAATTATGACAGACAAAATGAGAAACAAAATCCAGATAATCTCATTGTAGGATTTTTTAATGAATTTATTTGCAAATTATGGTGGAAAATAAGTATTTGGTTACCTACAAACAAGCAACATTTCTGGCTCTCACAGACCTGTAACTTCTTCTTTAAGGGGCTCCTCTGTCCTCCACTCGTTACCTGTATTAATGGCACCTGTTTGAACTTGTTATCAGTATAAAAGACACCTGTCCACAACCTCAAACAGTTACACTCCAAACTCCACTATGGCCAACAACAAAGAGCTATCAAAGGACACCAGAAACAAAATTGTAGACCTGCACCAGGCTGGGAAGACTGAATCTGCATTAGGTAAGCAGCTTGGTTTGAAGAAATCAAGTGTGGGAGCAATTATTAGGAAATGTAAGACATACAAGACCACTGATAATCTCCTTCGATCTGGGGCTCCACGCAAGATCTCACCCCGTGGGGTCAAAATGATCACAAGAACGGTGAGCAAAAATCCCAGAACCACACGGGGGGACCTAGTGAATGACCTGCAGAGAGCTGGGACCAAAGTAACAAAGCCTACCATCAGTAACACACTACGCCGCCAGGGACTCAAATCCTGCAGTGCCAGACGTTTCCCCCTGCTTAAGCCAGTACATGTCCAGGCCCGTCTGAAGTTTGCTAGAGAGCATTTGGATGATCCAGAAGAAGATTGGGAGAATGTCATATGGTCAGATGAAACCAAAATATAACATTTTGGTAAAAACTCAACTCGTCGTGTTTGGAGGACAAAGAATGCCGAGTTGCATCCAAAGAACATCATACCTAACGTGAAGCATGGGGTTGGAAACATCATGTTTGGGGATGTTTTTTTGCAAAGGGAACAGGACGACTGATCGTGTAAAGGAAAGAATGAATGGGGCCATGTATCGTGAGATTTTGATTGAAAACCTCCTTCCGACAGCAAGGGCATTGAAGATGAAACGTGGCTGGGTCTTTCAGCATGACAATGATCCCAAACACACCGCCGGGCAACGAAGGAGTGGCTTCGTAAGAAGCATTTCAAGGTCCTGGAGTGGCCTAGCCAGTCTCCAGATCTCAACCCCATATAAAATCTTTGAAGGGAGTTGATGGTCCGTGTTGCCCAGCAACAGCCCCAAAACATCACTGCTCTAGAGGAGATCTGCATGGAGGAATGGGCCAAAATACCAGCAACAGTGTGTGGAAACCTTGTGAAGACTTACAGAAATTGTTTGACCTCTGTCATTGCCAACAAAGGGTATATAACAAAGTATTGAGATAAACGTTTTTATTGACCAAATGCTTATTTTCCACCATAATTTGCAAATAAATTCATAAAAATCCTACAATGTGATTTTCTTTTTCTCATTTTGTCTGTCATAGTTGAAGTGTACCAATGATGAAAATTACAGGCCTCTCTCATCTTTCAAAGTGGGAGAACTTGCACAATTGGTGGCTGACTAATTACTTTTTTGCCCCACTGTACCTCCCCATCCCTAATTGCTGTCCCAATATGTTATCAATATCTCACAAACTCAAAATCTCTCTCCCTGTGTGTGTCTCTCAGTAGAGAGCAGGCATTTAAGACCATCCTGTTATTAACTTTATTTTACTAGGCAAGTCAGTTAAGAACAAATTCTTATTTTCAATGACAGCCTAGGAACAGTGGGTTAACTGCCTGTTCAGGGGCAGAACGACAGATGTGTACCTTGTCAGCTCGGGATTCAAACATGCTACCTTGCGGTTACTATTACAACGCTCTAACCGCTAGGCTACCCTGCCGCCCCTGATTTCTGGCTAACACTAAGACAACTGATTTTGTAGTGTAAATATCACTGTAAATCTGCATGAACATGACACACACACTGAAAAGCTCTTGTTTCCATGGTTACTGGTACTTTACTTGAGAATGTATATATTTTTTTACTTTTACTTCTACTTGACAACATTCAGAAAGAAAAGATGTGCTCCTTACATTTCCAATGCTCAGGCAGGACAGCAAAACAGTCAAATTCATACACTTATTAAGATAACTCATCCCTACTGCCTCTGATCTGGTTTGTAAAATATTGTTAGACTGTGCCCTGGCTTTCCTATAAATAAATAAAAACAAGAACATCTGCATAATAAATAAAAACAAGAATTTGATAATATAGACTTTGATATATAGACTTTCCCTTTTGATACTTAAGTACATTTAAAACCAGATACCTTTAGACTTTTACTCAAGTCATATTTTACTGGGTTTCTTTCACTTTTACTTGAGTCATTTTCTATTAAGTATCTTTACTTTTACTCAAGTATGACAATTGGGTTCTTTTTCCATCACTCGTAAAGTATTATCTCCACCAAGATCTCAAAATGACAAGGAAAAGATATATTTGTAAAATAATAAGGACACAACATGTGATGTTTTTAAGAAATGATTTAAAGCATTTTATTTCAAAACAGTCATACTGTTCGTTCAAATACATCGGAACCAATGGTCCTCAAACAAACCCCTGTCCCCTAGAACTGTCCCGTTCTTGCTGAGGGGGAACATTGGTGTTTACTTCACTGTCTAAAGCGCCAGGGTCGCAGCTTGTCTGTTCAACCATGATCTGAGCACTAGTCCAGTCACTCAAGGTTACCTCCTTCCCTCCAGTGGTAGGAAGTGCACATCTCCCACAGTCAGATGGGCTGGTGGGCTGCAGCCTCAGTGTGATGTGAGCACTAGTCCAGTCACTCAAGGGTGCCTCCTTCCCTCCAGTGGTAGGAAGTGCACATCTCCCACAGTCAGATGGGCTGGTGGGCTGCAGCCTCAGTGTGATGTGAGCACTAGTCCAGTCACTCAAGGGTGCCTCCTTCCTCCAGTGGTAGGAAGTACACATCTCCCACAGTCAGATGGGCTGGTGGGCTGCAGCCTCAGTGTGATGTGAGCACTAGTCCAGTCACTCAAGGGTGCCTCCTTCCCTCCAGTGGTAGGAAGTACACATCTCCCACAGTCAGATGGGCTGGTGGTCTGCAGCCTAAGTGTGATGTGAGCACTAGTCCAGTCACTCAAGGGTGCCTCCTCCCTCCAGTGGTAGGAAGTACACATCTCCCACAGTCAGAACAATTGGCTGGTGGGCTGCATCCTCAGTGTGATGTGAGCACTAGTCCAGTCACTCAAGGGTGCCTCCTTCCCTCCAGTGGTAGGAAGTACACATCTCCCACAGTCAGAACAATAGGCTGGTGGGCTGCAGCCTCAGTGTGATGTGAGCACTAGTCCAGTCACTCAAGGGTGTCTCCTTCCCTCCAGTGGTAGGAAGTACACATCTCCCATAGTCAGATGGGCTGGTGGGCTGCAGCCTCAGTGTGATGTGAGCACTAGTCCAGTCACTCAAGGGTGCCTCCTTCCCTCCAGTGGTAGGATGTACACATCTCCCACAGTCAGATGGGCTGGTGGGCTGCAGCCTCAGTGTGATGTGAGCACTAGTCCAGTCACTCAAAGGTGCCTCCAATCCTCCCGTAGTAGGAAGTGCACACATGAGACAGTAGGCTGGTATAGTAGATCGTAAGCTAAAGCCTCAGTCCTCCACACATTCATAGCTACCGATTTGTGTTCTCTTTCCAGTCAAATTTACCCTGACATTAACCCTTAAAATCTATAAATCATCTTTTCCCATCAAAGCTCACCCTCTTCCCCTCCCTTCTCCAATCCTCCTCCCTCCCATTTTGAATTGCCAGACTGTAGTTGGCACCCGCCCTCCCCTGGCCCCTATACCCTAGGTCCCTCACTGAGTGCTGTACACACCGCTGAGCAGGCGGCTCTTCTTCTCCTCCTTCTGGCTCTCGTTCTTCAGGTCAGCAAACACCTGGCAGAAGAAGTTAGGGTCTGTGTTCATCTGGAGCATCTTGACACTCATCAGCTTGGTGATGGTCATGCAGCGGATCCAGAAGGTCTGCCTGCAGGTGTCCACCAGGAAGGGTTTCAGGGGGTAGGCGATCTCGTTACCCATGTAGGAGCAGGTCGTATAGAGGCAGGTGAGCAGCACGGCATGCAGCTCGTGCAAGGTGGCCACCTCGGAGGAAACCGCCTCGCGGCACAGCATGTAGAGGAAGACCACAGCGGCCGGATTGATGCAGCTCTGGCTCTGATAGCAGTTGTCCAGCAGATAACGGTCCACCACCCGCAGCCACAGCACCGGGTTCATAGAAGACATGTCCTGGAGCCGGTAGCAGCGCCGGCACAGGAACTCACCCAGACAGCGCAGCAGCTCGCCGGTTGTAGCGTGGACCATCACCAGCCTCCTGGGAGCGTCGAGGTCCTGGACGGTCACCATCTGGGGCGTGTCGGGGGCCGTGTTTGAGTTGGATAAGGGGGCCTTCTCGACCAACGAGGCAGCGTTGTTGGAGATGGCTGGAGTGCCTTGGTCCTGGGTGGACAGCTTGTCACAGGACTGAGACTTCTCAAGGGTGAGGGTGGACAGGTTGGAGAAGGACTGAGACTTTTCCAGGTTCTCATTACTCAGATGGGCAATGTTGTTTTGGTTGGTGTTCTCATGGGCCTGATCCTTCTTGGAGCTCTTCTTCTTCACAATCCACCTCCATGGTGAGTAGCGCTTCAGAGTCTTGTCTTTTGCGCTCTTACCGGTCTGGACTTCCATCAAGTGGCCCACAGTGTCCGGCCCATCTTTGAAGAGGACTGCCTTCTTGCGGAGCGAGATAGACATTACGGTTCCCATGGTCAATAGTGCCTGTGGAAAACAAAATGCTTCAATGTTAGCAAAATGAAATGCATGGCATCAGTTCAGTTGGCCTAGCTAGCTCAGCTCTGGCTATCTCTGAAATGGCAACCTATTCCCTATAAAGTGCACTGCTTTTGACCATGGCCCAAAGGGGTCTGGTCAAAAGCAGTGCTTTAAATAGGAAACCGGGTACCATTTGGGACAGATTCTAAATCACAGTATTAAGCATAGACATTAGTGCTCTGTGTTCATAAACATGAGCAATATAACATTCCAAAGCGAAACAAAAATATTACTCACTGATTTCAAGTTGATATGTGAAAAAGTTATAAAGATATTTCTATATTTACTTTGTTAATTGAAAGGTAAAGACGGGTTGTCCAGTGCTTTGAGTTCAAGGCTGTTATGGTTGTGAACATCAGAATTGTCCAAGGTTCTGAAATCGAGTTTCCACGTCGTAATAAAGAAGTAGGTCATAGAGGCGATTTTGTGAAAGATTATACGTTTGATGTGGGCTAAAATAAATAAATAAACAAATAAATAAAGTCTGATGTTCCCCGTGATAGATTTTGCCTCATATTTGATACAGCCTAGCTCAATAAATTGAAAACGAAATAACCTCTGAGTGTCTGTTACGTCACGGCGTTACATTTCTGTCCTCAGTGGCTGAATAACATGTATCTGGCGAGTGTTTTGCATGGATCTCAATGGTCTGTCAAATTTTATTGGCAGCTCTGTCAGGCTACCGCTTATCTCGTTCACCAGCAGACTTTTCTTCCCCCTAAATTGTGCTTTAATAAATTCCTTTAGCAATCTACTCCAATAATGCGCTTTTAGCCTGGGGACGATTATGTGCGCGCCTATTATCGCTATTTGAAGTGGGAGCATACAGGCCGACTTCGATGTCAGGACTGACTGGAGAGCAAGCTTAAAATGCGCTAAAAGTAGGCTAAATTGCATTTTCATGTAAAACGCAACATAAGAACCAGCAGTAGCTGAAATAAAAAATGATACAACTTAATTCAAACGTTTTTTTAAAGAATTTTAAAAATCATACAACAGTTGATCCAATACTAGACTAAGCTCGGTTTGAATATTCAAATACAGTGGGGCAAAAAAGTATTTAGTCAGCCACCAATTTTGCAACTTCTCCCACTTAAAAACATGAGAGAGGCCTGTAATTTTCATCATAGGTAGACTTCAATTATGACAGACAAAATGAGAAACAAAATCCAGATAATCTCATTGTAGGATTTTTTTATGAATTTATTTGCAAATTATGGTGGAAAATAAGTATTTGGTCACCTACAAACAAGCAACATTTCTGGCTCTCACAGACCTGTAACTTCTTCTTTAAGAGGCTCCTCTGTCCTCCACTCGTTACCTGTATTAATGGCACCTGTTTGAACTTGTTATCAGTATAAAAGACACCTGTCCACAACCTCAAACAGTTACACTCCAAACTCCACTATGGCCAAGAACAAAGAGCTATCAAAGGACACCAGAAACAAAATTGTAGACCTGCACCAGGCTGGGAAGACTGAATCTGCATTAGGTAAGCAGCTTGGTTTGAAGAAATCAACTGTGGGAGCAATTATTAGGAAATGTAAGACATACAAGACCACTGATAATCTCCTTCGATCTGGGGCTCCACGCAAAATCTCACCCCGTGGGGTCAAAATGATCACAAGAACGGTGAGCAAAAATCCCAGAACCACACGGGGGGACCTAGTGAATGACCTGCAGAGAGCTGGGACCAAAGTAACAAAGCCTACCATCAGTAACACACTACGCCGCCAGGGACTCAAATCCTGCAGTGCCAGACGTGTCCCCCTGCTTAAGCCAGTACATGTCCAGGCCCGTCTGAAGTTTGCTAGAGAGCATTTGGATGATCCAGAAGAAGATTGGGAGAATGTCATATGGTCAGATGAAACCAAAATATAACTTTTTGGTAAAAACTCAACTCGTCGTGTTTGGAGGACAAAGAATGCTGAGTTGCATCCAAAGAACATCATATCTAACGTGAAGCATGGGGTTGGAAACATCATGTTTGGGGATGTTTTTTGCAAAGGGAACAGGACGACTGATCGTGTAAAGGAAAGAATGAATGGGGCCATGTATCGTGAGATTTTCATTGAAAACCTCCTTCCGTCAGCAAGGGCATTGAAGATGAAACGTGGCTGGGTCTTTCAGCATGACAATGATCCCAAACACACCGCCGGGCAATGAAGGAGTGGCTTCGTAAGAAGCATTTCAAGGTCCTGGAGTGGCCTAGCCAGTCTCCAGATCTCAACCCCATATAAAATCTTTGAAGGGAGTTGATGGTCCGTGTTGCCCAGCAACAGCCCCAAAACATCACTGCTCTAGAGGAGATCTGCATGGAGGAATGGGCCAAAATACCAGCAACAGTGTGTGGAAACCTTGTGAAGACTTACAGAAATTGTTTGACCTCTGTCATTGCCAACAAAGGGTATATAACAAAGTATTGAGATAAACGTTTTTATTGACCAAATGCTTATTTTCCACCATAATTTGCAAATAAATTCATAAAAATCCTACAATGTGATTTTCTTTTCTCATTTTGTCTGTCATAGTTGAAGTGTACCAATGATGAAAATTACAGGCCTCTCTCATCTTTCAAAGTGGGAGAACTTGCACAATTGGTGGCTGACTAATTACTTTTTTGCCCCACTGTACCTCCCCATCCCTAATTGCTGTCCCAATATGTTATCAATATCTCACAAACTAAAATCTCTCTCCCTGTGTGTGTCTCTCAGTAGAGAGCAGGCATTTAAACCATCCTGTTATTAACTTTATTTTACTAGGCAAGTCAGTTAAGAACAAATTCTTATTTTCAATGACAGCCTAGGAACAGTGGGTTAACTGCCTGTTCAGGGGCAGAACGACAGATGTGTACCTTGTCAGCTCAGGATTCGAACATTCTACCT
The DNA here is from genome assembly GCF_021184085.1 of Oncorhynchus gorbuscha. Classification (NCBI taxonomy): domain Eukaryota; kingdom Metazoa; phylum Chordata; class Actinopteri; order Salmoniformes; family Salmonidae; genus Oncorhynchus; species Oncorhynchus gorbuscha. The sequence goes on along the minus strand of NC_060180.1, from coordinate 35,765,752 downwards.
TGCGGTTACTATTACAACGCTCTAACCGCTAGGCTACCCTGCCGCCCCTGATTTCTGGCTAACACTAAGACAACTGATTTTGTAGTGTAAATATCACTGTAAATCTGCATGAACATGACACACACACTGAAAAGCTCTTGTTTCCATGGTTACTGGTACTTTACTTGAGAATGTATATATTTTTTAACTTTTACTTCTACTTGACAACATTCAGAAAGAAAAGATGTGCTCCTTACATTTCCAATGCTCAGGCAGGACAGCAAAACAGTCAAATTCATATACTTATTAAGATAACTCATCCCTACTGCCTCTGATCTGGTTTGTAAAATATTGTTAGACTGTGCCCCTGGCTTTCCATAAATAAATAAAAACAAGAACATCTGCATAATATAAGGAATTTGATATATAGACTTTGCTTTCCCTTTTGATACTTAAGTACATTTAAAACCAGATACCTTTAGACTTTTACTCAAGTCATATTTTACTGGGTTTCTTTCACTTTTACTTGAGTCATTTTCTATTAAGTATCTTTACTTTTACTCAAGTATGACAATTGGGTTCTTTTTCCATCACTCGTAAAGTATTATCTCCACCAAGATCTCAAAATGACAAGGAAAAGATATATTTGTAAAATAATAAGGACACAACATGTGATGTTTTTAAGAAATGATTTAAAGCATTTTATTTCAAAACAGTCATACTGTTCGTTCAAATACATCGGAACCAATGGTCCTCAAACAAACCCCTGTCCCCTAGAACTGTCCCGTTCTTGCTGAGGGGAACATTGGTGTTTACTTCACTGTCTAAAGCGCCAGGGTCGCAGCTTGTCTGTTCAACCATGATCTGAGCACTAGTCCAGTCACTCAAGGTTGCCTCCTTCCCTCCAGTGGTAGGAAGTGCACATCTCCCACAGTCAGATGGGCTGGTGGGCTGCAGCCTCAGTGTGATGTGAGCACTAGTCCAGTCACTCAAGGGTGCCTCCTTCCCTCCAGTGGTAGGAAGTGCACATCTCCCACAGTCAGATGGGCTGGTGGGCTGCAGCCTCAGTGTGATGTGAGCACTAGTCCAGTCACTCAAGGGTGCCTCCTTCTCTCCAGTGGTAGGAAGTACACATCTCCCACAGTCAGATGGGCTGGTGGGCTGCAGCCTCAGTGTGATGTGAGCACTAGTCCAGTCACTCAAGGGTGCCTCCTTCCCTCCAGTGGTAGGAAGTACACATCTCCCACAGTCAGATGGGCTGGTGGTCTGCAGCCTAAGTGTGATGTGAGCACTAGTCCAGTCACTCAAGGGTGCCTCCTCCCTCCAGTGGTAGGAAGTACACATCTCCCACAGTCAGAACAATAGGCTGGTGGGCTGCAGCCTCAGTGTGATGTGAGCACTAGTCCAGTCACTCAAGGGTGCCTCCTTCCCTCCAGTGGTAGGAAGTACACATCTCCCACAGTCAGAACAATAGGCTGGTGGGCTGCAGCCTCAGTGTGATGTGAGCACTAGTCCAGTCACTCAAGGGTGTCTCCTTCCCTCCAGTGGTAGGAAGTACACATCTCCCATAGTCAGATGGGCTGGTGGGCTGCAGCCTCAGTGTGATGTGAGCACTAGTCCAGTCACTCAAGGGTGCCTCCTTCCCTCCAGTGGTAGGATGTACACATCTCCCACAGTCAGATGGGCTGGTGGGCTGCAGCCTCAGTGTGATGTGAGCACTAGTCCAGTCACTCAAAGGTGCCTCCAATCCTCCCGTAGTAGGAAGTGCACACATGAGACAGTAGGCTGGTATAGTAGATCGTAAGCTAAAGCCTCAGTCCTCCACACATTCATAGCTACCGATTTGTGTTCTCTTTCCAGTCAAATTTACCCTGACATTAACCCTTAAAATCTATAAATCATCTTTTCCCATCAAAGCTCACCCTCTTCCCCCTCCCTTCTCCAATCCTCCTCCCTCCCATTTTGAATTGCCAGACTGTAGTTGGCACCCGCCCTCCCTGGCCCCTATACCCTAGGTCCCTCACTGAGTGCTGTACACACCGCTGAGCAGGCGGCTCTTCTTCTCCTCCTTCTGGCTCTCGTTCTTCAGGTCAGCAAACACCTGGCAGAAGAAGTTAGGGTCTGTGTTCATCTGGAGCATCTTGACACTCATCAGCTTGGTGATGGTCATGCAGCGGATCCAGAAGGTCTGCCTGCAGGTGTCCACCAGGAAGGGTTTCAGGGGTAGGCGATCTCGTTACCCATGTAGGAGCAGGTCGTATAGAGGCAGGTGAGCAGCACGGCATGCAGCTCGTGCAAGGTGGCCACCTCGGAGGAAACCGCCTCGCGGCACAGCATGTAGAGGAAGACCACAGCGGCCGGATTGATGCAGCTCTGGCTCTGATAGCAGTTGTCCAGCAGATAACGGTCCACCACCCGCAGCCACAGCACCGGGTCCATAGAAGACATGTCCTGGAGCCGGTAGCAGCGCCGGCACAGGAACTCACCCAGACAGCGCAGCAGCTCGCCGGTTGTAGCGTGGACCATCACCAGCCTCCTGGGAGCGTCGAGGTCCTGGACGGTCACCATCTGGGGGCGTGTCGGGGCCGTGTTTGAGTTGGATAAGGGGCCTTCTCGACCAACGAGGCAGCGTTGTTGGAGATGGCTGGAGTGCCTTGGTCCTGGGTGGACAGCTTGTCACAGGACTGAGACTTCTCAAGGGTGAGGGTGGACAGGTTGGAGAAGGACTGAGACTTTTCCAGGTTCTCATTACTCAGATGGGCAATGTTGTTTTGGTTGGTGTTCTCATGGGCCTGATCCTTCTTGGAGCTCTTCTTCTTCACAATCCACCTCCATGGTGAGTAGCGCTTCAGAGTCTTGTCTTTTGCGCTCTTACCGGTCTGGACTTCCATCAAGTGGCCCACAGTGTCCGGCCCATCTTTGAAGAGGACTGCCTTCTTGCGGAGCGAGATAGACATTACGGTTCCCATGGTCAATAGTGCCTGTGGAAAACAAAATGCTTCAATGTTAGCAAAATGAAATGCATGGCATCAGTTCAGTTGGCCTAGCTAGCTCAGCTCTGGCTATCTCTGAAATGGCAACCTATTCCCTATAAAGTGCACTGCTTTTGACCATGGCCCAAAGGGGTCTGGTCAAAAGCAGTGCTTTAAATAGGAAACCGGGTACCATTTGGGACAGATTCTAAATCACAGTATTAAGCATAGACATTAGTGCTCTGTGTTCATAAACATGAGCAATATAACATTCCAAAGCGAAACAAAAATATTACTCACTGATTTCAAGTTGATATGTGAACAGTTATAAAGATATTTCTATATTTACTTTGTTAATTGAAAGGTAAAGACGGGTTGTCCAGTGCTTTGAGTTCAAGGCTGTTATGGTTGTGAACATCAGAATTGTCCAAGGTTCTGAAATCGAGTTTCCACGTCGTAATAAAGAAGTAGGTCATAGAGGCGATTTTGTGAAAGATTATACGTTTGATGTGGGCTAAAATAAATAAATAAACAAATAAATAAAGTCTGATGTTCCCCGTGATAGATTTTGCCTCATATTTGATACAGCCTAGCTCAATAAATTGAAAACGAAATAACCTCTGAGTGTCTGTTACGTCACGGCGTTACATTTCTGTCCTCAGTGGCTGAATAACATGTATCTGGCGAGTGTTTTGCATGGATCTCAATGGTCTGTCAAATTTTATTGGCAGCTCTGTCAGGCTACCGCTTATCTCGTTCACCAGCAGACTTTTCTTCCCCTAAATTGTGCTTTAATAAATTCCCTTTAGCAATCTACTCCAATAATGCGCTTTTAGCCTGGGGACGATTATGTGCGCGCCTATTATCGCTATTTGAAGTGGGGAGCATACAGGCCGACTTCGATGTCAGGACTGACTGGAGAGCAAGCTTAAAATGCGCTAAAAAGTAGGCTAAATTGCATTTTCATGTAAAACGCAACATAAGAACCAGCAGTAGCTGAAATAAAAAATGATACAACTTAATTCAAACGTTTTTTAAAGAATTTTAAAAATCATACAACAGTTGATCCAATACTAGACTAAGCTCGGTTTGAATATTCAAGTACAGTGGGGCAAAAAGTATTTAGTCAGCCACCAATTTTGCAACTTCTCCCACTTAAAAACATGAGAGAGGCCTATAATTTTCATCATAGGTAGACTTCAATTATGACAGACAAAATGAGAAACAAAATCCAGATAATCTCATTGTAGGATTTTTTTATGAATTTATTTGCAAATTATGGTGGAAAATAAGTATTTGGTCACCTACAAACAAGCAACATTTCTGGCTCTCACAGACCTGTAACTTCTTCTTTAAGAGGCTCCTCTGTCCTCCACTCGTTACCTGTATTAATGGCACCTGTTTGAACTTGTTATCAGTATAAAAGACACCTGTCCACAACCTCAAACAGTTACACTCCAAACTCCACTATGGCCAACAACAAAGAGCTATCAAAGGACACCAGAAACAAAATTGTAGACCTGCACCAGGCTGGGAAGACTGAATCTGCATTAGGTAAGCAGCTTGGTTTGAAGAAATCAACTGTGGGAGCAATTATTAGGAAATGTAAGACATACAAGACCACTGATAATCTCCTTCGATCTGGGGCTCCACGCAAATCTCACCCCGTGGGGTCAAAATGATCACAAGAACGGTGAGCAAAATCCCAGAACCACACGGGGGACCTAGTGAATGACCTGCAGAGAGCTGGGACCAAAGTAACAAAGCCTACCATCAGTAACACACTACGCCGCCAGGGACTCAAATCCTGCAGTGCCAGACGTGTCCCCCTGCTTAAGCCAGTACATGTCCAGGCCCGTCTGAAGTTTGCTAGAGAGCATTTGGATGATCCAGAAGAAGATTGGGAGAATGTCATATGGTCAGATGAAACCAAAATATAACTTTTTGGTAAAAACTCAACTCGTCGTGTTTGGAGGACAAAGAATGCTGAGTTGCATCCAAAGAACATCATACCTAACGTGAAGCATGGGGTTGGAAACATCATGTTTGGGGATGTTTTTTGCAAAGGGAACAGGACGACTGATCGTGTAAAGGAAAGAATGAATGGGGCCATGTATCGTGAGATTTTGATTGAAAACCTCCTTCCGTCAGCAAGGGCATTGAAGATGAAACATGGCTGGGTCTTTCAGCATGACAATGATCCCAAACACACCGCCGGGCAACGAAGGAGTGGCTTCGTAAGAAGCATTTCAAGGTCCTGGAGTGGCCTAGCCAGTCTCCAGATCTCAACCCCATATAAAATCTTTGAAGGGAGTTGATGGTCCGTGTTGCCCAGCAACAGCCCCAAAACATCACTGCTCTAGAGGAGATCTGCATGGAGGAATGGGCCAAAATACCAGCAACAGTGTGTGGAAACCTTGTGAAGACTTACAGAAATTGTTTGACCTCTGTCATTGCCAACAAAGGGTATATAACAAAGTATTGAGATAAACGTTTTTATTGACCAAATGCTTATTTTCCACCATAATTTGCAAATAAATTCATAAAAAATCCTACAATGTGATTTTCTTTTCTCATTTTGTCTGTCATAGTTGAAGTGTACCAATGATGAAAATTACAGGCCTCTCTCATCTTTCAAAGTGGGAGAACTTGCACAATTGGTGGCTGACTAATTACTTTTTTGCCCCACTGTACCTCCCCATCCCTAATTGCTGTCCCAATATGTTATCAATATCTCACAAACTAAAATCTCTCTCCCTGTGTGTGTCTCTCAGTAGAGAGCAGGCATTTAAACCATCCTGTTATTAACTTTATTTTACTAGGCAAGTCAGTTAAGAACAAATTCTTATTTTCAATGACAGCCTAGGAACAGTGGGTTAACTGCCTGTTCAGGGGCAGAACGACAGATGTGTACCTTGTCAGCTCAGGATTCAACATTCTACCTTGCGGTTACTATTACAACGCTCTAACCGCTAGGCTACCCTGCCGCCCCTGATTTCTGGCTAACACTAAGACAACTGATTTTGTAGTGTAAATATCACTGTAAATCTGCATGAACATGACACACACACTGAAAAGCTCTTGTTTCCATGGTTACTGGTACTTTACTTGAGAATGTATATATTTTTTAACTTTTACTTCTACTTGACAACATTCAGAAAGAAAAGATGTGCTCCTTACATTTCCAATGCTCAGGCAGGACAGCAAAACAGTCAAATTCATATACTTATTAAGATAACTCATCCCTACTGCCTCTGATCTGGTTTGTAAAATATTGTTAGACTGTGCCCCTGGCTTTCCATAAATAAATAAAAACAAGAACATCTGCATAATATAAGGAATTTGATATATAGACTTTGCTTTCCCTTTTGATACTTAAGTACATTTAAAACCAGATACCTTTAGACTTTTACTCAAGTCATATTTTACTGGGTTTCTTTCACTTTTACTTGAGTCATTTTCTATTAAGTATCTTTACTTTTACTCAAGTATGACAATTGGGTTCTTTTTCCATCACTCGTAAAGTATTATCTCCACCAAGATCTCAAAATGACAAGGAAAAGATATATTTGTAAAATAATAAGGACACAACATGTGATGTTTTTAAGAAATGATTTAAAGCATTTTATTTCAAAACAGTCATACTGTTCGTTCAAATACATCGGAACCAATGGTCCTCAAACAAACCCCTGTCCCCTAGAACTGTCCCGTTCTTGCTGAGGGGAACATTGGTGTTTACTTCACTGTCTAAAGCGCCAGGGTCGCAGCTTGTCTGTTCAACCATGATCTGAGCACTAGTCCAGTCACTCAAGGTTGCCTCCTTCCCTCCAGTGGTAGGAAGTGCACATCTCCCACAGTCAGATGGGCTGGTGGGCTGCAGCCTCAGTGTGATGTGAGCACTAGTCCAGTCACTCAAGGGTGCCTCCTTCCCTCCAGTGGTAGGAAGTGCACATCTCCCACAGTCAGATGGGCTGGTGGGCTGCAGCCTCAGTGTGATGTGAGCACTAGTCCAGTCACTCAAGGGTGCCTCCTTCTCTCCAGTGGTAGGAAGTACACATCTCCCACAGTCAGATGGGCTGGTGGGCTGCAGCCTCAGTGTGATGTGAGCACTAGTCCAGTCACTCAAGGGTGCCTCCTTCCCTCCAGTGGTAGGAAGTACACATCTCCCACAGTCAGATGGGCTGGTGGTCTGCAGCCTAAGTGTGATGTGAGCACTAGTCCAGTCACTCAAGGGTGCCTCCTCCCTCCAGTGGTAGGAAGTACACATCTCCCACAGTCAGAACAATTGGCTGGTGGGCTGCATCCTCAGTGTGATGTGAGCACTAGTCCAGTCACTCAAGGGTGCCTCCTTCCCTCCAGTGGTAGGAAGTACACATCTCCCACAGTCAGAACAATAGGCTGGTGGGCTGCAGCCTCAGTGTGATGTGAGCACTAGTCCAGTCACTCAAGGGTGTCTCCTTCCCTCCAGTGGTAGGAAGTACACATCTCCCATAGTCAGATGGGCTGGTGGGCTGCAGCCTCAGTGTGATGTGAGCACTAGTCCAGTCACTCAAGGGTGCCTCCTTCCCTCCAGTGGTAGGATGTACACATCTCCCACAGTCAGATGGGCTGGTGGGCTGCAGCCTCAGTGTGATGTGAGCACTAGTCCAGTCACTCAAAGGTGCCTCCAATCCTCCCGTAGTAGGAAGTGCACACATGAGACAGTAGGCTGGTATAGTAGATCGTAAGCTAAAGCCTCAGTCCTCCACACATTCATAGCTACCGATTTGTGTTCTCTTTCCAGTCAAATTTACCCTGACATTAACCCTTAAAATCTATAAATCATATTTTCCCATCAAAGCTCACCCTCTTCCCCCTCCCTTCTCCAATCCTCCTCCCTCCCATTTTGAATTGCCAGACTGTAGTTGGCACCCGCCCTCCCCTGGCCCCTATACCCTAGGTCCCTCACTGAGTGCTGTACACACCGCTGAGCAGGCGGCTCTTCTTCTCCTCCTTCTGGCTCTCGTTCTTCAGGTCAGCAAACACCTGGCAGAAGAAGTTAGGGTCTGTGTTCATCTGGAGCATCTTGACACTCATCAGCTTGGTGATGGTCATGCAGCGGATCCAGAAGGTCTGCCTGCAGGTGTCCACCAGGAAGGGTTTCAGGGGGTAGGCGATCTCGTTACCCATGTAGGAGCAGGTCGTATAGAGGCAGGTGAGCAGCACGGCATGCAGCTCGTGCAAGGTGGCCACCTCGGAGGAAACCGCCTCGCGGCACAGCATGTAGAGGAAGACCACAGCGGCCGGATTGATGCAGCTCTGGCTCTGATAGCAGTTGTCCAGCAGATAACGGTCCACCACCCGCAGCCACAGCACCGGGTTCATAGAAGACATGTCCTGGAGCCGGTAGCAGCGCCGGCACAGGAACTCACCCAGACAGCGCAGCAGCTCGCCGGTTGTAGCGTGGACCATCACCAGCCTCCTGGGAGCGTCGAGGTCCTGGACGGTCACCATCTGGGGGCGTGTCGGGGGCCGTGTTTGAGTTGGATAAGGGGGCCTTCTCGACCAACGAGGCAGCGTTGTTGGAGATGGCTGGAGTGCCTTGGTCCTGGGTGGACAGCTTGTCACAGGACTGAGACTTCTCAAGGGTGAGGGTGGACAGGTTGGAGAAGGACTGAGACTTTTCCAGGTTCTCATTACTCAGATGGGCAATGTTGTTTTGGTTGGTGTTCTCATGGGCCTGATCCTTCTTGGAGCTCTTCTTCTTCACAATCCACCTCCATGGTGAGTAGCGCTTCAGAGTCTTGTCTTTTGCGCTCTTACCGGTCTGGACTTCCATCAAGTGGCCCACAGTGTCCGGCCCATCTTTGAAGAGGACTGCCTTCTTGCGGAGCGAGATAGACATTACGGTTCCCATGGTCAATAGTGCCTGTGGAAAACAAAATGCTTCAATGTTAGCAAAATGAAATGCATGGCATCAGTTCAGTTGGCCTAGCTAGCTCAGCTCTGGCTATCTCTGAAATGGCAACCTATTCCCTATAAAGTGCACTGCTTTTGACCATGGCCCAAAGGGGTCTGGTCAAAAGCAGTGCTTTAAATAGGAAACCGGGTACCATTTGGGACAGATTCTAAATCACAGTATTAAGCATAGACATTAGTGCTCTGTGTTCATAAACATGAGCAATATAACATTCCAAAGCGAAACAAAAATATTACTCACTGATTTCAAGTTGATATGTGAAAAAGTTATAAAGATATTTCTATATTTACTTTGTTAATTGAAAGGTAAAGACGGGTTGTCCAGTGCTTTGAGTTCAAGGCTGTTATGGTTGTGAACATCAGAATTGTCCAAGGTTCTGAAATCGAGTTTCCACGTCGTAATAAAGAAGTAGGTCATAGAGGCGATTTTGTGAAAGATTATACGTTTGATGTGGGCTAAAATAAATAAATAAACAAATAAATAAAGTCTGATGTTCCCCGTGATAGATTTTGCCTCATATTTGATACAGCCTAGCTCAATAAATTGAAAACGAAATAACCTCTGAGTGTCTGTTACGTCACGGCGTTACATTTCTGTCCTCAGTGGCTGAATAACATGTATCTGGCGAGTGTTTTGCATGGATCTCAATGGTCTGTCAAATTTTATTGGCAGCTCTGTCAGGCTACCGCTTATCTCGTTCACCAGCAGACTTTTCTTCCCCCTAAATTGTGCTTTAATAAATTCCCTTTAGCAATCTACTCCAATAATGCGCTTTTAGCCTGGGGACGATTATGTGCGCGCCTATTATCGCTATTTGAAGTGGGGAGCATACAGGCCGACTTCGATGTCAGGACTGACTGGAGAGCAAGCTTAAAATGCGCTAAAAGTAGGCTAAATTGCATTTTCATGTAAAACGCAACATAAGAACCAGCAGTAGCTGAAATAAAAAATGATACAACTTAATTCAAACGTTTTTTTTAAAGAATTTTAAAAATCATACAACAGTTGATCCAATACTAGACTAAGCTCGGTTTGAATATTCAAATACAGTGGGGCAAAAAAGTATTTAGTCAGCCACCAATTTTGCAACTTCTCCCACTTAAAAACATGAGAGAGGCCTGTAATTTTCATCATAGGTAGACTTCAATTATGACAGACAAAATGAGAAACAAAATCCAGATAATCTCATTGTAGGATTTTTTTATGAATTTATTTGCAAATTATGGTGGAAAATAAGTATTTGGTCACCTACAAACAAGCAACATTTCTGGCTCTCACAGACCTGTAACTTCTTCTTTAAGAGGCTCCTCTGTCCTCCACTCGTTACCTGTATTAATGGCACCTGTTTGAACTTGTTATCAGTATAAAAGACACCTGTCCACAACCTCAAACAGTTACACTCCAAACTCCACTATGGCCAAGAACAAAGAGCTATCAAAGGACACCAGAAACAAAATTGTAGACCGGCACCAGGCTGGGAAGACTGAATCTGCATTAGGTAAGCAGCTTGGTTTGAAGAAATCAACTGTGGGAGCAATTATTAGGAAATGTAAGACATACAAGACCACTGATAATCTCCTTCGATCTGGGGCTCCACGCAAAATCTCACCCCGTGGGGTCAAAATGATCACAAGAACGGTGAGCAAAAATCCCAGAACCACACGGGGGGACCTAGTGAATGACCTGCAGAGAGCTGGGACCAAAGTAACAAAGCCTACCATCAGTAACACACTACGCCGCCAGGGACTCAAATCCTGCAGTGCCAGACGTGTCCCCCTGCTTAAGCCAGTACATGTCCAGGCCCGTCTGAAGTTTGCTAGAGAGCATTTGGATGATCCAGAAGAAGATTGGGAGAATGTCATATGGTCAGATGAAACCAAAATATAACTTTTTGGTAAAAACTCAACTCGTCGTGTTTGGAGGACAAAGAATGCTGAGTTGCATCCAAAGAACATCATATCTAACGTGAAGCATGGGGTTGGAAACATCATGTTTGGGGATGTTTTTTTGCAAAGGGAACAGGACGACTGATCGTGTAAAGGAAAGAATGAATGGGGCCATGTATCGTGAGATTTTGATTGAAAACCTCCTTCCGTCAGCAAGGGCATTGAAGATGAAACATGGCTGGGTCTTTCAGCATGACAATGATCCCAAACACACCGCCGGGCAACGAAGGAGTGGCTTCGTAAGAAGCATTTCAAGGTCCTGGAGTGGCCTAGCCAGTCTCCAGATCTCAACCCCATATAAAATCTTTGAAGGGAGTTGATGGTCCGTGTTGCCCAGCAACAGCCCCAAAACATCACTGCTCTAGAGGAGATCTGCATGGAGGAATGGGCCAAAATACCAGCAACAGTGTGTGGAAACCTTGTGAAGACTTACAGAAATTGTTTGACCTCTGTCATTGCCAACAAAGGGTATATAACAAAGTATTGAGATAAACGTTTTTATTGACCAAATGCTTATTTTCCACCATAATTTGCAAATAAATTCATAAAAAATCCTACAATGTGATTTTCTTTTCTCATTTTGTCTGTCATAGTTGAAGTGTACCAATGATGAAAATTACAGGCCTCTCTCATCTTTCAAAGTGGGAGAACTTGCACAATTGGTGGCTGACTAATTACTTTTTGCCCCACTGTACCTCCCCATCCCTAATTGCTGTCCCAATATGTTATCAATATCTCACAAACTAAAATCTCTCTCCCTGTGTGTGTCTCTCAGTAGAGAGCAGGCATTTAAACCATCCTGTTATTAACTTTATTTTACTAGGCAAGTCAGTTAAGAACAAATTCTTATTTTCAATGACAGCCTAGGAACAGTGGGTTAACTGCCTGTTCAGGGGCAGAACGACAGATGTGTACCTTGTCAGCTCAGGATTCGAACATTCTACCTTGCGGTTACTATTACAACGCTCTAACCGCTAGGCTACCCTGCCGCCCCTGATTTCTGGCTAACACTAAGACAACTGATTTTGTAGTGTAAATATCACTGTAAATCTGCATGAACATGACACACACACTGAAAAGCTCTTGTTTCCATGGTTACTGGTACTTTACTTGAGAATGTATATATTTTTTAACTTTTACTTCTACTTGACAACATTCAGAAAGAAAAGATGTGCTCCTTACATTTCCAATGCTCAGGCAGGACAGCAAAACAGTCAAATTCATATACTTATTAAGATAACTCATCCCTACTGCCTCTGATCTGGTTTGTAAAATATTGTTAGACTGTGCCCTGGCTTTCCATAAATAAATAAAAACAAGAACATCTGCATAATATAAGGAATTTGATATATAGACTTTGCTTTCCCTTTTGATACTTAAGTACATTTAAAACCAGATACCTTTAGACTTTTACTCAAGTCATATTTTACTGGGTTTCTTTCACTTTTACTTGAGTCATTTTCTATTAAGTATCTTTACTTTTACTCAAGTATGACAATTGGGTTCTTTTTCCATCACTCGTAAAGTATTATCTCCACCAAGATCTCAAAATGACAAGGAAAAGATATATTTGTAAAATAATAAGGACACAACATGTGATGTTTTTAAGAAATGATTTAAAGCATTTTATTTCAAAACAGTCATACTGTTCGTTCAAATACATCGGAACCAATGGTCCTCAAACAAACCCCTGTCCCCTAGAACTGTCCCGTTCTTGCTGAGGGGGAACATTGGTGTTTACTTCACTGTCTAAAGCGCCAGGGTCGCAGCTTGTCTGTTCAACCATGATCTGAGCACTAGTCCAGTCACTCAAGGTTGCCTCCTTCCCTCCAGTGGTAGGAAGTGCACATCTCCCACAGTCAGATGGGCTGGTGGGCTGCAGCCTCAGTGTGATGTGAGCACTAGTCCAGTCACTCAAGGGTGCCTCCTTCCCTCCAGTGGTAGGAAGTGCACATCTCCCACAGTCAGATGGGCTGGTGGGCTGCAGCCTCAGTGTGATGTGAGCACTAGTCCAGTCACTCAAGGGTGCCTCCTTCTCTCCAGTGGTAGGAAGTACACATCTCCCACAGTCAGATGGGCTGGTGGGCTGCAGCCTCAGTGTGATGTGAGCACTAGTCCAGTCACTCAAGGGTGCCTCCTTCCCTCCAGTGGTAGGAAGTACACATCTCCCACAGTCAGATGGGCTGGTGGTCTGCAGCCTAAGTGTGATGTGAGCACTAGTCCAGTCACTCAAGGGTGCCTCCTCCCTCCAGTGGTAGGAAGTACACATCTCCCACAGTCAGAACAATTGGCTGGTGGGCTGCATCCTCAGTGTGATGTGAGCACTAGTCCAGTCACTCAAGGGTGCCTCCTTCCCTCCAGTGGTAGGAAGTACACATCTCCCACAGTCAGAACAATAGGCTGGTGGGCTGCAGCCTCAGTGTGATGTGAGCACTAGTCCAGTCACTCAAGGGTGTCTCCTTCCCTCCAGTGGTAGGAAGTACACATCTCCCATAGTCAGATGGGCTGGTGGGCTGCAGCCTCAGTGTGATGTGAGCACTAGTCCAGTCACTCAAGGGTGCCTCCTTCCCTCCAGTGGTAGGATGTACACATCTCCCACAGTCAGATGGGCTGGTGGGCTGCAGCCTCAGTGTGATGTGAGCACTAGTCCAGTCACTCAAAGGTGCCTCCAATCCTCCCGTAGTAGGAAGTGCACACATGAGACAGTAGGCTGGTATAGTAGATCGTAAGCTAAAGCCTCAGTCCTCCACACATTCATAGCTACCGATTTGTGTTCTCTTTCCAGTCAAATTTACCCTGACATTAACCCTTAAAATCTATAAATCATCTTTTCCCATCAAAGCTCACCCTCTTCCCCCTCCCTTCTCCAATCCTCCTCCCTCCCATTTTGAATTGCCAGACTGTAGTTGGCACCCGCCCTCCCCTGGCCCCTATACCCTAGGTCCCTCACTGAGTGCTGTACACACCGCTGAGCAGGCGGCTCTTCTTCTCCTCCTTCTGGCTCTCGTTCTTCAGGTCAGCAAACACCTGGCAGAAGAAGTTAGGGTCTGTGTTCATCTGGAGCATCTTGACACTCATCAGCTTGGTGATGGTCATGCAGCGGATCCAGAAGGTCTGCCTGCAGGTGTCCACCAGGAAGGGTTTCAGGGGTAGGCGATCTCGTTACCCATGTAGGAGCAGGTCGTATAGAGGCAGGTGAGCAGCACGGCATGCAGCTCGTGCAAGGTGGCCACCTCGGAGGAAACCGCCTCGCGGCACAGCATGTAGAGGAAGACCACAGCGGCCGGATTGATGCAGCTCTGGCTCTGATAGCAGTTGTCCAGCAGATAACGGTCCACCACCCGCAGCCACAGCACCGGGTTCATAGAAGACATGTCCTGGAGCCGGTAGCAGCGCCGGCACAGGAACTCACCCAGACAGCGCAGCAGCTCGCCGGTTGTAGCGTGGACCATCACCAGCCTCCTGGGAGCGTCGAGGTCCTGGACGGTCACCATCTGGGGCGTGTCGGGGCCGTGTTTGAGTTGGATAAGGGGGCCTTCTCGACCAACGAGGCAGCGTTGTTGGAGATGGCTGGAGTGCCTTGGTCCTGGGTGGACAGCTTGTCACAGGACTGAGACTTCTCAAGGGTGAGGGTGGACAGGTTGGAGAAGGACTGAGACTTTTCCAGGTTCTCATTACTCAGATGGGCAATGTTGTTTTGGTTGGTGTTCTCATGGGCCTGATCCTTCTTGGAGCTCTTCTTCTTCACAATCCACCTCCATGGTGAGTAGCGCTTCAGAGTCTTGTCTTTTGCGCTCTTACCGGTCTGGACTTCCATCAAGTGGCCCACAGTGTCCGGCCCATCTTTGAAGAGGACTGCCTTCTTGCGGAGCGAGATAGACATTACGGTTCCCATGGTCAATAGTGCCTGTGGAAAACAAAATGCTTCAATGTTAGCAAAATGAAATGCATGGCATCAGTTCAGTTGGCCTAGCTAGCTCAGCTCTGGCTATCTCTGAAATGGCAACCTATTCCCTATAAAGTGCACTGCTTTTGACCATGGCCCAAAGGGGTCTGGTCAAAAGCAGTGCTTTAAATAGGAAACCGGGTACCATTTGGGACAGATTCTAAATCACAGTATTAAGCATAGACATTAGTGCTCTGTGTTCATAAACATGAGCAATATAACATTCCAAAGCGAAACAAAAATATTACTCACTGATTTCAAGTTGATATGTGAAAAAGTTATAAAGATATTTCTATATTTACTTTGTTAATTGAAAGGTAAAGACGGGTTGTCCAGTGCTTTGAGTTCAAGGCTGTTATGGTTGTGAACATCAGAATTGTCCAAGGTTCTGAAATCGAGTTTCCACGTCGTAATAAAGAAGTAGGTCATAGAGGCGATTTTGTGAAAGATTATACGTTTGATGTGGGCTAAAATAAATAAATAAACAAATAAATAAAGTCTGATGTTCCCCGTGATAGATTTTGCCTCATATTTGATACAGCCTAGCTCAATAAATTGAAAACGAAATAACCTCTGAGTGTCTGTTACGTCACGGCGTTACATTTCTGTCCTCAGTGGCTGAATAACATGTATCTGGCGAGTGTTTTGCATGGATCTCAATGGTCTGTCAAATTTTATTGGCAGCTCTGTCAGGCTACCGCTTATCTCGTTCACCAGCAGACTTTTCTTCCCCCTAAATTGTGCTTTAATAAATTCCCTTTAGCAATCTACTCCAATAATGCGCTTTTAGCCTGGGGACGATTATGTGCGCGCCTATTATCGCTATTTGAAGTGGGAGCATACAGGCCGACTTCGATGTCAGGACTGACTGGAGAGCAAGCTTAAAATGCGCTAAAAGTAGGCTAAATTGCATTTTCATGTAAAACGCAACATAAGAACCAGCAGTAGCTGAAATAAAAAATTATACAACTTAATTCAAACGTTTTTTAAAATAATTTTAAAAATCATACAACAGTTGATCCAATACTAGACTAAGCTCGGTTTGAATATTCAAGTACAGTGGGGCAAAAAAGTATTTAGCCAGCCACCAATTTTGCAACTTCTCCCACTTAAAAACATGAGAGAGGCCTATAATTTTCATCATAGGTAGACTTCAATTATGACAGACAAAATGAGAAACAAAATCCAGATAATCTCATTGTAGGATTTTTTTATGAATTTATTTGCAAATTATGGTGGAAAATAAGTATTTGGTCACCTACAAACAAGCAACATTTCTGGCTCTCACAGACCTGTAACTTCTTCTTTAAGAGGCTCCTCTGTCCTCCACTCGTTACCTGTATTAATGGCACCTGTTTGAACTTGTTATCAGTATAAAAGACACCTGTCCACAACCTCAAACAGTTACACTCCAAACTCCACTATGGCCAACAACAAAGAGCTATCAAAGGACACCAGAAACAAAATTGTAGACCGGCACCAGGCTGGGAAGACTGAATCTGCATTAGGTAAGCAGCTTGGTTTGAAGAAATCAACTGTGGGAGCAATTATTAGGAAATGTAAGACATACAAGACCACTGATAATCTCCTTCGATCTGGGGCTCCACGCAAAATCTCACCCCGTGGGGTCAAAATGATCACAAGAACGGTGAGCAAAAATCCCAGAACCACACGGGGGGACCTAGTGAATGACCTGCAGAGAGCTGGGACCAAAGTAACAAAGCCTACCATCAGTAACACACTACGCCGCCAGGGACTCAAATCCTGCAGTGCCAGACGTGTCCCCCTGCTTAAGCCAGTACATGTCCAGGCCCGTCTGAAGTTTGCTAGAGAGCATTTGGATGATCCAGAAGAAGATTGGGAGAATGTCATATGGTCAGATGAAACCAAAATATAACTTTTTGGTAAAAACTCAACTCGTCGTGTTTGGAGGACAAAGAATGCTGAGTTGCATCCAAAGAACATCATACCTAACGTGAAGCATGGGGTTGGAAACATCATGTTTGGGGATGTTTTTTTGCAAAGGGACCAGGACAACTGATCGTGTAAAGGAAAGAATGAATGGGGCCATGTATCGTGAGATTTTGATTGAAAACCTCCTTCCGTCAGCAAGGGCATTGAAGATGAAACATGGCTGGGTCTTTCAGCATGACAATGATCCCAAACACACCGCCGGGCAACGAAGGAGTGGCTTCGTAAGAAGCATTTCAAGGTCCTGGAGTGGCCTAGCCAGTCTCCAGATCTCAACCCCATATAAAATCTTTGAAGGGAGTTGATGGTCCGTGTTGCCCAGCAACAGCCCCAAAACATCACTGCTCTAGAGGAGATCTGCATGGAGGAATGGGCCAAAATACCAGCAACAGTGTGTGGAAACCTTGTGAAGACTTACAGAAATTGTTTGACCTCTGTCATTGCCAACAAAGGGTATATAACAAAGTATTGAGATAAACGTTTTTATTGACCAAATGCTTATTTTCCACCATAATTTGCAAATAAATTCATAAAAAATCCTACAATGTGATTTTCTTTTCTCATTTTGTCTGTCATAGTTGAAGTGTACCAATGATGAAAATTACAGGCCTCTCTCATCTTTCAAAGTGGGAGAACTTGCACAATTGGTGGCTGACTAATTACTTTTTTGCCCCACTGTACCTCCCCATCCCTAATTGCTGTCCCAATATGTTATCAATATCTCACAAACTCAAATCTCTCTCCCTGTGTGTGTCTCTCAGTAGAGAGCAGGCATTTAAACCATCCTGTTATTAACTTTATTTTACTAGGCAAGTCAGTTAAGAACAAATTCTTATTTTCAATGACAGCCTAGGAACAGTGGGTTAACTGCCTGTTCAGGGGCAGAACGACAGATGTGTACCTTGTCAGCTCAGGATTCGAACATTCTACCTTGCGGTTACTATTACAACGCTCTAACCGCTAGGCTACCCTGCCGCCCCTGATTTCTGGCTAACACTAAGACAACTGATTTTGTAGTGTAAATATCACTGTAAATCTGCATGAACATGACACACACACTGAAAAGCTCTTGTTTCCATGGTTACTGGTACTTTACTTGAGAATGTATATATTTTTTAACTTTTACTTCTACTTGACAACATTCAGAAAGAAAAGATGTGCTCCTTACATTTCCAATGCTCAGGCAGGACAGCAAAACAGTCAAATTCATATACTTATTAAGATAACTCATCCCTACTGCCTCTGATCTGGTTTGTAAAATATTGTTAGACTGTGCCCCTGGCTTTCCATAAATAAATAAAAACAATAAAAACAAGAACATCTGCATAATATAAGGAATTTGATATATAGACTTTGCTTTCCCTTTTGATACTTAAGTACATTTAAAACCAGATACCTTTAGACTTTTACTCAAGTCATATTTTACTGGGTTTCTTTCACTTTTACTTGAGTCATTTTCTATTAAGTATCTTTACTTTTACTCAAGTATGACAATTGGGTTCTTTTTCCATCACTCGTAAAGTATTATCTCCACCAAGATCTCAAAATGACAAGGAAAAGATATATTTGTAAAATAATAAGGACACAACATGTGATGTT
Source organism: Oncorhynchus gorbuscha (assembly GCF_021184085.1). NCBI lineage: Eukaryota > Metazoa > Chordata > Actinopteri > Salmoniformes > Salmonidae > Oncorhynchus > Oncorhynchus gorbuscha. The sequence goes on along the minus strand of NC_060180.1, from coordinate 35,747,380 downwards.
TTTAAGAAATGATTTAAAGCATTTTATTTCAAAACAGTCATACTGTTCGTTCAAATACATCGGAACCAATGGTCCTCAAACAAACCCCTGTCCCCTAGAACTGTCCCGTTCTTGCTGAGGGGGAACATTGGTGTTTACTTCACTGTCTAAAGCGCCAGGGTCGCAGCTTGTCTGTTCAACCATGATCTGAGCACTAGTCCAGTCACTCAAGGTTGCCTCCTTCCCTCCAGTGGTAGGAAGTGCACATCTCCCACAGTCAGATGGGCTGGTGGGCTGCAGCCTCAGTGTGATGTGAGCACTAGTCCAGTCACTCAAGGGTGCCTCCTTCCCTCCAGTGGTAGGAAGTGCACATCTCCCACAGTCAGATGGGCTGGTGGGCTGCAGCCTCAGTGTGATGTGAGCACTAGTCCAGTCACTCAAGGGTGCCTCCTTCCCTCCAGTGGTAGGAAGTACACATCTCCCACAGTCAGATGGGCTGGTGGGCTGCAGCCTCAGTGTGATGTGAGCACTAGTCCAGTCACTCAAGGGTGCCTCCTTCCCTCCAGTGGTAGGAAGTACACATCTCCCACAGTCAGATGGGCTGGTGGTCTGCAGCCTAAGTGTGATGTGAGCACTAGTCCAGTCACTCAAGGGTGCCTCCTCCCTCCAGTGGTAGGAAGTACACATCTCCCACAGTCAGAACAATAGGCTGGTGGGCTGCAGCCTCAGTGTGATGTGAGCACTAGTCCAGTCACTCAAGGGTGCCTCCTTCCCTCCAGTGGTAGGAAGTACACATCTCCCACAGTCAGAACAATAGGCTGGTGGGCTGCAGCCTCAGTGTGATGTGAGCACTAGTCCAGTCACTCAAGGGTGTCTCCTTCCCTCCAGTGGTAGGAAGTACACATCTCCCATAGTCAGATGGGCTGGTGGGCTGCAGCCTCAGTGTGATGTGAGCACTAGTCCAGTCACTCAAGGGTGCCTCCTTCCCTCCAGTGGTAGGATGTACACATCTCCCACAGTCAGATGGGCTGGTGGGCTGCAGCCTCAGTGTGATGTGAGCACTAGTCCAGTCACTCAAAGGTGCCTCCAATCCTCCCGTAGTAGGAAGTGCACACATCAGACAGTAGGCTGGTATAGTAGATCGTAGTCTAAAGCCTCAGTCCTCCACACATTCATAGCTACCGATTTGTGTTCTCTTTCCAGTCAAATTTACCCTGACATTAACCCTTAAAATCTATAAATCATCTTTTCCCATCAAAGCTCACCCTCTTCCCCCTCCCTTCTCCAATCCTCCTCCCTCCCATTTTGAATTGCCAGACTGTAGTTGGCACCCGCCCTCCCCTGGCCCCTATACCCTAGGTCCCTCACTGAGTGCTGTACACACCGCTGAGCAGGCGGCTCTTCTTCTCCTCCTTCTGGCTCTCGTTCTTCAGGTCAGCAAACACCTGGCAGAAGAAGTTAGGGTCTGTGTTCATCTGGAGCATCTTGACACTCATCAGCTTGGTGATGGTCATGCAGCGGATCCAGAAGGTCTGCCTGCAGGTGTCCACCAGGAAGGGTTTCAGGGGTAGGCGATCTCGTTACCCATGTAGGAGCAGGTCGTATAGAGGCAGGTGAGCAGCACGGCATGCAGCTCGTGCAAGGTGGCCACCTCGGAGGAAACCGCCTCGCGGCACAGCATGTAGAGGAAGACCACAGCGGCCGGATTGATGCAGCTCTGGCTCTGATAGCAGTTGTCCAGCAGATAACGGTCCACCACCCGCAGCCACAGCACCGGGTTCATAGAAGACATGTCCTGGAGCCGGTAGCAGCGCCGGCACAGGAACTCACCCAGACAGCGCAGCAGCTCGCCGGTTGTAGCGTGGACCATCACCAGCCTCCTGGGAGCGTCGAGGTCCTGGACGGTCACCATCTGGGGCGTGTCGGGGCCGTGTTTGAGTTGGATAAGGGGGCCTTCTCGACCAACGAGGCAGCGTTGTTGGAGATGGCTGGAGTGCCTTGGTCCTGGGTGGACAGCTTGTCACAGGACTGAGACTTCTCAAGGGTGAGGGTGGACAGGTTGGAGAAGGACTGAGACTTTTCCAGGTTCTCATTACTCAGATGGGCAATGTTGTTTTGGTTGGTGTTCTCATGGGCCTGATCCTTCTTGGAGCTCTTCTTCTTCACAATCCACCTCCATGGTGAGTAGCGCTTCAGAGTCTTGTCTTTTGCGCTCTTACCGGTCTGGACTTCCATCAAGTGGCCCACAGTGTCCGGCCCATCTTTGAAGAGGACTGCCTTCTTGCGGAGCGAGATAGACATTACGGTTCCCATGGTCAATAGTGCCTGTGGAAAACAAAATGCTTCAATGTTAGCAAAATGAAATGCATGGCATCAGTTCAGTTGGCCTAGCTAGCTCAGCTCTGGCTATCTCTGAAATGGCAACCTATTCCCTATAAAGTGCACTGCTTTTGACCATGGCCCAAAGGGGTCTGGTCAAAAGCAGTGCTTTAAATAGGAAACCGGGTACCATTTGGGACAGATTCTAAATCACAGTATTAAGCATAGACATTAGTGCTCTGTGTTCATAAACATGAGCAATATAACATTCCAAAGCGAAACAAAAATATTACTCACTGATTTCAAGTTGATATGTGAAAAAGTTATAAAGATATTTCTATATTTACTTTGTTAATTGAAAGGTAAAGACGGGTTGTCCAGTGCTTTGAGTTCAAGGCTGTTATGGTTGTGAACATCAGAATTGTCCAAGGTTCTGAAATCGAGTTTCCACGTCGTAATAAAGAAGTAGGTCATAGAGGCGATTTTGTGAAAGATTATACGTTTGATGTGGGCTAAAATAAATAAATAAACAAATAAATAAAGTCTGATGTTCCCCGTGATAGATTTTGCCTCATATTTGATACAGCCTAGCTCAATAAATTGAAAACGAAATAACCTCTGAGTGTCTGTTACGTCACGGCGTTACATTTCTGTCCTCAGTGGCTGAATAACATGTATCTGGCGAGTGTTTTGCATGGATCTCAATGGTCTGTCAAATTTTATTGGCAGCTCTGTCAGGCTACCGCTTATCTCGTTCACCAGCAGACTTTTCTTCCCCCTAAATTGTGCTTTAATAAATTCCCTTTAGCAATCTACTCCAATAATGCGCTTTTAGCCTGGGGACGATTATGTGCGCGCCTATTATCGCTATTTGAAGTGGGGAGCATACAGGCCGACTTCGATGTCAGGACTGACTGGAGAGCAAGCTTAAAATGCGCTAAAAGTAGGCTAAATTGCATTTTCATGTAAAACGCAACATAAGAACCAGCAGTAGCTGAAATAAAAAATTATACAACTTAATTCAAACGTTTTTTTAAAATAATTTTAAAAATCATACAACAGTTGATCCAATACTAGACTAAGCTCGGTTTGAATATTCAAGTACAGTGGGACAAAAAAGTATTTAGTCAGCCACCAATTTTGCAACTTCTCCCACTTAAAAACATGAGAGAGGCCTATAATTTTCATCATAGGTAGACTTCAATTATGACAGACAAAATGAGAAACAAAATCCAGATAATCTCATTGTAGGATTTTTTAATGAATTTATTTGCAAATTATGGTGGAAAATAAGTATTTGGTCACCTACAAACAAGCAACATTTCTGGCTCTCACAGACCTGTAACTTCTTCTTTAAGAGGCTCCTCTGTCCTCCACTCGTTACCTGTATTAATGGCACCTGTTTGAACTTGTTATCAGTATAAAAGACACCTGTCCACAACCTCAAACAGTTACACTCCAAACTCCACTATGGCCAACAACAAAGAGCTATCAAAGGACACCAGAAACAAAATTGTAGACCTGCACCAGGCTGGGAAGACTGAATCTGCATTAGGTAAGCAGCTTGGTTTGAAGAAATCAACTGTGGGAGCAATTATTAGGAAATGTAAGACATACAAGACCACTGATAATCTCCTTCGATCTGGGGCTCCACGCAAGATCTCACCCCGTGGGGTCAAAATGATCACAAGAACGGTGAGCAAAAATCCCAGAACCACACGGGGGGACCTAGTGAATGACCTGCAGAGAGCTGGGACCAAAGTAACAAAGCCTACCATCAGTAACACACTACGCCGCCAGGGACTCAAATCCTGCAGTGCCAGACGTGTCCCCCTGCTTAAGCCAGTACATGTCCAGGCCCATCTGAAGTTTGCTAGAGAGCATTTGGATGATCCAGAAGAAGATTGGGAGAATGTCATATGGTCAGATGAAACCAAAATATAACTTTTTGGTAAAAACTCAACTCGTCGTGTTTGGAGGACAAAGAATGCTGAGTTGCATCCAAAGAACATCATACCTAACGTGAAGCATGGGGTTGGAAACATCATGTTTGGGGATGTTTTTTTGCAAAGGGAACAGGACGACTGATCGTGTAAAGGAAAGAATGAATGGGGCCATGTATCGTGAGATTTTGATTGAAAACCTCCTTCCGTCAGCAAGGGCATTGAAGATGAAACATGGCTGGGTCTTTCAGCATGACAATGATCCCAAACACACCGCCGGGCAACGAAGGAGTGGCTTCGTAAGAAGCATTTCAAGGTCCTGGAGTGGCCTAGCCAGTCTCCAGATCTCAACCCCATATAAAATCTTTGAAGGGAGTTGATGGTCCGTGTTGCCCAGCAACAGCCCCAAAACATCACTGCTCTAGAGGAGATCTGCATGGAGGAATGGGCCAAAATACCAGCAACAGTGTGTGGAAACCTTGTGAAGACTTACAGAAATTGTTTGACCTCTGTCATTGCCAACAAAGGGTATATAACAAAGTATTGAGATAAACGTTTTTATTGACCAAATGCTTATTTTCCACCATAATTTGCAAATAAATTCATAAAAAATCCTACAATGTGATTTTCTGGATTTTCTTTTCTCATTTTGTCTGTCATAGTTGAAGTGTACCAATGATGAAAATTACAGGCCTCTCTCATCTTTCAAAGTGGGAGAACTTGCACAATTGGTGGCTGACTAAATACTTTTTTTGCCCCACTGTACCTCCCCATCCCTAATTGCTGTCCCAATATATTATCAATATCTCACAAACTCAAATCTCTCTCCCTGTGTGTGTCTGTCAGAGATATTGGGTCAAGGCAGTAGAGAGCAGGCGTTTAAGACCATCCTGTTATTACCTTTATTTTACTAGGCAAGTCAGTTAAGAACAAATTCTTATTTTCAATGACGGCCTAGGAACAGTGGGTTAACTGCCTGTTCAGGGGCAGAACAACAGATTTGTACCTTGTCACCTCGGGGATTCGAACTTGCAACCTTTCGGCTACTAGTCACTTGGTAACACTAAGACAACTGATTTTATAGTGTAAATATAACTGTAAATCTGCATGAACATGACACACATACTGAAAAGCTCTTGTTTCCATGGTTACTGGTACTTTACTTGAGAATGTATATATTTTTAAACTTTTACTTCTACTTGACAACATTCAGAAAGAAAATATGTGCTCCTTACATTTCCAATGCTCAGGCAGGACAGCAAAACAGTCAAATTCATACACTTATTAAGATAACTCATCCCTACTGCCTCTGATCTGGTTTGTAAAATATTGTTAGTGTCATGCTGGTGAATGAGGACCCAAAAGCGACTTGGCGAAAACAGAGTATTTAATCCAGAATAAACTTTACAAAACAAAAAGCATAATACTACACGTAAAGACGAGAACAGACTGGAGACTTGATCGAGAACTGCAGGTTGCCTCGGGAAGGCACTTGAACCTAGCAGACTCAGACACCTGCTCACCACGCAGCATCTGAGGGAAACACGACACGACAGGGCAAAACATAGACACAGCACGGTGAACAATAGACAAGGATCCGACAGGGCAGGAACGGAAACAAGGAGAGAAATAGGGACTCTAATCAGGGAAAAGGATCGGGAACAGGTGTGGGAAGACTAAATGATTGATTAGGGGAATAGGAACAGCTGGGAGCAGGAACGGAACGATAGAGAGAAGAGAGAGAGGAAGGAGAGAGAGAAAAGGGGAAAGAACCTAAAAGACCAGCAGGGGAAAATGAACAGAGGGAAAAACAAAATGACAAGACAATAAATGACAAAACATGACAGTACCCCCCACTCACCGAGCGCCTCCTGGCGCACTCGAGGAGGAATCCTGGCGGCAACGGAGGAAATCATCAATAAGTGAACGGTCCAGCACGTCCCGAGACGGAACCCAACTCCTCTCCTCAGGACCGTAACCCTCCCAATCCACTAAGTATTGGTGACCCCGTCCCCGAGAACGCATGTCCATGATCCTACGTACCTTGTAAATAGGTGCGCTCTCATTTACATTACATTTAAGTCATTTAGCAGACGCTCTTATCCAGAGCGACTTACTCTCGACAAGGACGGGAGGGGGGGGGGAAGACGAACGGGGGTGCGAAGAAAGGGCTTGACACAGGAGACATGGAAGACAGGATGGACGCGACGAAGATGTCGCGGAAGAAGCAGTCGCACAGCGACAGGATTGACGACCTGGGAGACACGGAACGGACCAATGAACCGCGGAGTCAACTTACGAGAAGCTGTCGTAAGAGGAAGGTTGCGAGTGGAAAGCCACACTCTCTGGCCGCAACAATACCTTGGACTCTTAATCCTGCGTTTATTGGCGGCTCTCACAGTCTGTGCCCTGTAACGGCAAAGTGCAGACCTCACCCTCCTCCAGGTGCGCTCACAACGTTGGACAAACGCTTGAGCGGAGGGAACGCTGGACTCGGCAAGCTGGGATGAGAACAGAGGAGGCTGGTAACCCAGACTACTCTGAAACGGAGATAACCCGGTAGCAGACGAAGGAAGCGAGTTGTGAGCGTATTCTGCCCAGGGGAGCTGTTCTGCCCAAGACGCAGGGTTTCTGAAAGAAAGGCTGCGTAGTATGCGACCAATCGTCTGATTGGCCCTCTCTGCTGACCGTTAGACTGGGGATGAAACCCGGAAGAGAGACTGACGGACGCACCAATCAAACGACAGAACTCCCTCCAAAACTGTGACGTGAATTGCGGGCCTCTGTCTGAAACGGCGTCTAACGGGAGGCCATGAATTCTGAACACATTCTCGATGATGATTTGTGCCGTCTCCTTAGCGGAAGGAAGTTTAGCGAGGGAATGAAATGTGCCGCCTTAGAGAACCTATCGACAACCGTAAGAATCACAGTCTTCCCCGCAGACAAAGGCAGACCGGTAATGAAGTCTAGGGCGATGTGAGACCATGGTCGAGAAGGAATGGGGAGCGGTCTGAGACGACCGGCAGGAGGAGAGTTACCCGACTTAGTCTGCGCGCAGTCCGAACAAGCAGCCACGAAACGGCGCGTGTCACGCTCCTGAGTCGGCCACCAAAATCGCTGGCGAATAGACGCAAGAGTGCCTCGAACACCGGGATGACCAGCTAACTTGGCAGAGTGAGCCCACTGAAGAACAGCCAGACGAGTGGAAACAGGAACGAAAAGGAGGTTACTAGGACAAGCGCGCGGCGACGCAGTGTGCGTGAGTGCTTGCTTAACCTGTCTTTCAATTCCCCAGACTGTCAACCCGACAACACGCCCATAAGGAAGAATCCCCTCGGGATCAGTAGAAGCCACAGAAGAACTAAACAGACGGGATAAGGCATCAGGCTTGGTGTTTTTGCTACCCGGACGGTAAGAAATCACAAACTCGAAACGAGCGAAAAACAACGCCCAACGAGCTTGACGGGCATTAAGTCGTTTGGCAGAACGGATGTACTCAAGGTTCTTATGGTCTGTCCAAACGACAAAAGGAACGGTCGCCCCCTCCAACCACTGTCGCCATTCGCCTAGGGCTAAGCGGATGGCGAGCAGTTCACGGTTACCCACATCATAGTTGCGCTCAGATGGCGACAGGCGATGAGAAAAATAAGCGCAAGGATGAACCTTATCGTCAGACTGGAAGCGCTGGGATAGAATGGCTCCCACGCCTACCTCTGAAGCGTCAACCTCGACAATGAATTGTCTAGTGACGTCAGGAGTAACGAGGATAGGAGCGGACGTAAAACGTTCTTTTAGAAGATCAAAAGCTCCCTGGGCGGAACCGGACCACTTAAAACACGTCTTGACAGAAGTAAGAGCTGTGAGAGGGGCAGCAACTTGACCGAAATTACGAATGAAACGCCGATAGAAATTAGCGAAACCTAAAAAGCGCTGCAACTCGACACGTGACCTTGGAACGGGCCAATCACTGACAGCTTGGACCTTAGCGGAATCCATCTGAATGCCTTCAGCGGAAATAACGGAACCGAGAAAAGTAACGGAGGAGACATGAAAAGAACACTTCTCAGCCTTCACGTAGAGACAATTCTCTAAAAGGCGCTGTAGAACACGTCGAACGTGCTGAACATGAATCTCGAGTGACGGTGAAAAAATCAGGATATCGTCAAGATAGACAAAAACAAAGATGTTCAGCATGTCTCTCAGAACATCATTAACTAATGCCTGAAAAACAGCTGGCGCATTGGCGAGACCAAACGGCAGAACCCGGTACTCAAAATGCCCTAACGGAGTGTTAAACGCCGTTTTCCACTCGTCCCCCTCTCTGATGCGCACGAGATGGTAAGCGTTACGAAGGTCCAACTTAGTAAAGCACCTGGCTCCCTGCAGAATCTCGAAGGCTGATGACATAAGGGGAAGCGGATAACGATTCTTAACCGTTATGTCATTCAGCCCTCGATAATCCACGCAGGGGTGCAGAGTACCGTCCTTCTTCTTAACAAAAAAGAACCCCGCCCCAGCCGGAGAGGAAGAAGGCACTATGGTACCGGCGTCAAGAGACACAGATAAATAATCCTCGAGAGCCTTACGTTCGGGAGCCGACAGAGAGTATAGTCTACCCCGAGGAGGAGTGGTCCCCGGAAGGAGATCAATACTACAATCATACGACCGGTGAGGAGGAAGGGAGTTGGCTCGGGACCGACTGAAGACCGTGCGCAGATCATGATATTCCTCCGGCACTCCTGTCAAATCGCCAGGTTCCTCCTGAGAAGTGGGGACAGAAGAAATGGGAGGGATGGCAGACATTAAACACTTCACATGACAAGAAACGTTCCAGGATAGGCTAGAATTACTAGACCAATTAATAGAAGGATTATGACATACTAGCCAGGGATGACCCAAAACAACAGGTGTAAAAGGTGAACGAAAAATCAAAAAAGAAATAGTCTCACTGTGGTTACCAGATACTGTGAGAGTTAAAGGTAGTGTCTCAAATCTGATACTGGGAAGATGACTACCATCTAAGGCAAACATGGGCGTAGGCTTGTCTAACTGTCTGAAAGGAATGTCATGTTTCCGAGCCCATGCTTCGTCCATGAAACAACCCTCAGCCCCAGAGTCAATCAAGGCACTGCATGTAGCACCCGAACCGGTCCAGCGTAGATGGACCGACATAGTAGTACAGGATCTAGATGAAGAGACCTGAGTAGTAGCGCTCACCAGTAGCCCTCCGCTTACTGATGAGCTCTGGCCTTTACTGGACATGAATTGACAAAATGTCCATCAAATCCGCAATAGAGGCACAGGCGGTTGGTGATCCTCCGTTCCCTCTCCTTGGTCGAGATGCGAATACCTCCCAGCTGCATGGGCTCAGTCTCTGAACCAGAGGAGGGAGATGGTTGCGATGCGGAACAGGGAAACACCGTTGATGCGAGCTCTCTTCCACGAGCTTGGTGACGAAGATCTACCCGTCGTTCTATGCGGATGGCGAGAGCAATCAAAGAGTCCACACTGGAAGGAACCTCCCGAGAGAGAATCTCATCTTTGACCACTGCGTGGAGTCCCTCCAGAAAACGAGCGAGCAGCGCCGGCTCGTTCCAGTCACTAGAGGCAGCAAGAGTGCGAAACTCTATAGAGTAATCCGTTATGGATCGATCACCTTGGCATAGGGAAGCCAGGGCCCTAGAAGCCTCCCCACCAAAAACTGAACGGTCAAAAACCCGAATCATCTCCTCTTTAAAGTTCTGGTAATTGTTTGAACAATCAGCCCTTGCCTCCCAGATAGCTGTGCCCCAATCTCGAGCCCGGCCAGTAAGGAGTGAAATGACGTAAGCAACCCGAGCTCTCTCGCTAGAGTATGTGTTGGGTTGGAGAGAGAACACAATATCACACTGGGTGAGAAAGGAGCGGCACTCAGTGGGCTGCCCGGAGTAGCAAGGTGGGTTATTAACCCTAGGTTCCGGAGGCTCGGCAGGCCAGGAAGTAACAGGTGGCACGAGACGAAGACTCTGGAACTGTCCAGAGAGGTCGGAAACCTGAGCGGCCAGGTTCTCCACGGCATGGCGAGCAGCAGACAATTCCTGCTCGTGTCTGCCGAGCATGGCTCCTTGGATCTCGACGGCAGTGTTACGAGCATCTGTAGTCGCTGGGTCCATTCTATGGTCGGATCCTTCTGTTATGCAGGTGAATGAGGACCCAAAAGCGACTTGGCGAAAACAGAGTCTTTAATCCAGTAAAGTAACTTTACAATCAAAAGGCATAATTCTACTCGTAAAGACGAGAACAGACTGGAGACTTGATCAAGAACTGCAGGTTGCCTCGGGAAGGCACTTGAACGTAGCAGACTCAGACACCTGCTCACCACGCAGCATCTGAGGGAAACACGACACGACAGGGCGATACATAGACACAGCACGGTGAACAATAGACAAGGATCCGACAGGGCAGGAACGGAAAACAAGGAGAGAAATAGGGACTCTAATCAGGGAAAAGGATCGGGAACAGGTGTGGGAAGACTAAATGATTGATTAGGGGAATAGGAACAGCTGGGAGCAGGAACGGAACGATAGAGAGAAGAGAGAGAGGAAGGGAGAGAGAAAAAGAGGGGAAGGAACCTAAAAAGACCAGCAGGGGGAAAATGAACAGAGGGAAAAGCAAAATGACAAGACAATCTAAGACAAAACATGACACTCACAAACTCAAATCTCTCTCCCTGTGTGTGTCTGTCAGAGATATTGGGTCAAGGCAGTAGAGAGCAGGCGTTTAAGACCATCCTGTTATTACCTTTATTTTACTAGGCAAGTCAGTTAAGAACAAATTCTTATTTTCAATGACGGCCTAGGAATAGTGGGTTAACTGCCTGTTCAGGGGCAGAACAACAGATTTGTACCTTGTCACCTCGGGGATTCGAACTTGCAACCTTTCGGCTACTAGTCACTTGGTAACACTAAGACAACTGATTTTATAGTGTAAATATAACTGTAAATCTGCATGAACATGACACACATACTGAAAAGCTCTTGTTTCCATGGTTACTGGTACTTTACTTGAGAATGTATATATTTTTAAGCTTTTACTTCTACTTGACAACATTCAGAAAGAAAATATGTGCTCCTTACATTTCCAATGCTCAGGCAGGACAGCAAAACAGTCAAATTCATACACTTATTAAGATAACTCATCCCTACTGCCTCTGATCTGGTTTGTAAAATATTGTTAGACTGTGCCCCTGGCTTTCCATAAATAAATAAAAACAAGAACATCTGCATAATATAAGGAATTTGATATATAGACTTTGCTTTCCCTTTTGATACTTAAGTACATTTAAAACCAGATACCTTTAGACTTTTACTCAAGTCATATTTTACTGGGTGACTTTCACTTTTACTTGAGTCATTTTCTATTAAGTATCTTTACTTTTACTCAGGTATGACAATTGGGTTCTTTTTCCATCACTCGTAAAGTATTATCTCCACCAAGATCTCAAAATGACAAGGAAAATATATATTTGTAAAATTATAAGGACACAACGTGATGTTTTTAAGAAAGATTTAAAGCATTTTATTTCAAAACAGTCATACTGTTCGTTCAAATACATCGGAACCAATGGTCCTCAAACAAACCCCTGTCCCCTGGAACTGTCCCATTCTTGCTGAGGGGGAACATTGGTGTTTACTTCACTGTCTAAAGCGCCAGGGTCGCAGCTTGTCTGTTCAACCATGATCTGAGCACTAGTCCAGTCACTCAAGGGTGCCTCCTTCCCTCCAGTGGTAGGAAGTGCACATCTCCCACAGTCAGATGGGCTGGTGGGCTGCAGCCTCAGTGTGATGTGAGCACTAGTCCAGTCACTCAAGGGTGCCTCCTTCCCTCCAGTGGTAGGAAGTACACATCTCCCACAGTCAGAACAATAGGCTGGTGGGCTGCAGCCTCAGTGTGATGTGAGCACTAGTCCAGTAACTCAAGGGTGCCTCCTTCCCTCCAGTGGTAGGATGTACACATCTCCCACAGTCAGATGGGCTGGTGGGCTGCAGCCTCAATGTGAGCACTCCAGTCACTCAAAGGTGCCTAGGAAGTGCACACATCAGACAGTAGGCAGGTATAGTAGATCGTAAGCTAAAGCCTCAGTCCTCCACACATTCATAGCTACCGATTTGTGTTCTCTTTCCAGTCAAATTTACCCTCACATTAACCCTTAAAATCTATAAATCATCTTTTCCCATCAAAGCTCACCCTCTTCCCCCTCCCTTCTCCAATCCTCCTCCCTCCCATTTTGAATTGCCAGACTGTAGTTGGCACCCGCCCTCCCCTGGCCCCTATACCCTAGGTCCCTCACTGAGTGCTGTACACACCGCTGAGCAGGCGGCTCTTCTTCTCCTCCTTCTGGCTCTCGTTCTTCAGGTCAGCAAACACCTGGCAGAAGAAGTTAGGGTCTGTGTTCATCTGGAGCATCTTGACACTCATCAGCTTGGTGATGGTCATGCAGCGGATCCAGAAGGTCTGCCTGCAGGTGTCCACCAGGAAGGGTTTCAGGGGGTAGGCGATCTCGTTACCCATGTAGGAGCAGGTCGTATAGAGGCAGGTGAGCAGCACGGCATGCAGCTCGTGCAAGGTGGCCACCTCGGAGGAAACCGCCTCGCGGCACAGCATGTAGAGGAAGACCACAGCGGCCGGATTGATGCAGCTCTGGCTCTGATAGCAGTTGTCCAGCAGATAACGGTCCACCACCCGCAGCCACAGCACCGGGTCCATGGAAGACATGTCCTGGAGCCGGTAGCAGCGCCGGCACAGGAACTCACCCAGACAGCGCAGCAGCTCGCCGGTTGTAGCGTGGACCATCACCAGCCTCCTGGGAGCGTCGAGGTCCTGGACGGTCACCATCTGGGGCGTGTCGGGGGCCGTGTTTGAGTTGGATAAGGGGGCCTTCTCGACCAATGAGGCAGCGTTGTTGGAGATGGCTGGAGTGCCTTGGTCCTGGGTGGACAGCTTGTCACAGGACTGAGACTTCTCAAGGGTGAGGGTGGAAAGGTTGGAGAAGGACTGAGACTTTTCCAGGTTCTCATTACTCAGATGGGCAATGTTGTTTTGGTTGGTGTTCTCATGGGCCTGCACCTTCTTGGAGCTCTTCTTCTTCACAATCCACCTCCATGGTGAGTAGCGCTTCAGAGTCTTGTCTTTTGCGCTCTTACCGGTCTGGACTTCCATCAAGTGGCCCACAGTGTCCGGCCCATCTTTGAAGAGGACTGCCTTCTTGCGGAGCGAGATAGACATTACGGTTCCCATGGTCAATAGTGCCTGTGGAAAACAAAATGCTTCAATGTTAGCAAAATGAAATGCATGGCATCAGTTCAGTTGGCCTAGCTAGCTCAGCTCTGGCTATCTCTGAAATGGCAACCTATTCCCTATAAAGTGCACTGCTTTTGACCATGGCCCAAAGGGGTCTGGTCTAAAGCAGTGCTTTAAATAGGAAACAGGGTACCATTTGGGACAGATTCTAAATCACAGTATTAAGCATAGACATTAGTGCTCTGTGTTCATAAACATGAGCAATATAACATTCCAAAGCGAAACAAACATATTACTCACTGATTTCAAGTTGATATGTGAAAAAGTTATAAAGATATTTCTATATTTACTTTGTTAATTTAAAGGTAAAGACGGGTTGTCCAGTGCTTTGAGTTCAAGGCTGTTATGGTTGTGAACATCAGAATTGTCCAAGGTTCTGAAATCGAGTTTCCACGTCGTAATAAAGAAGTAGGTCATAGAGGCGATTTTGTGAAAGATTATAAGTTTGATGTGAGCTAAAATAAATAAATAAACAAATAAATAAAGTCTGATGTTCCCCGTGATAGAATTTGCCTCATATTTGATACAGCCTAGCTCAATAAATTGAAAACGAAATAACCTCTGAGTGTCTGTTACGTCACAGCGTTACATTTCTGTCCTCAGTGGCTGAATAACATGTATCTGGCGAGTGTTTTGCATGGATCTCAATGGTCTGTCAAATTTTATTGGCAGCTCTGTCAGGCTACCGCTTATCTCGTTCACCAGCAGACTATTCTTCCCCCTAAATTGTGCTTTAATAAATTCCCTTTAGCAATCTACTCCAATAATGCGCATTTAGCCTGGGGACGATTATGTGCGCGCCTATTATCGCTATTTGAAGTGGGGAGCATACAGGCCGACTTCGATGTCAGGACTGACTGGAGAGCAAGCTTAAAATGCGCTAAAAGTAGGCTAAATTGCATTTTCATGTAAAACGCAACATAAGAACCAGCAGTAGCCTGTACAGCGACATTTCAAAGTGTTTTTTTTTAAGAAATAAAAAAATCATACAACAGTTGATCCAATACTAGACTAAGCTCGTTTTGAAAATTCAAGTACCTCCCCATCCCTAATTGCTGTCCCAATATATTATCAATATCTCACAAACTCAAATATCTCTCTGTCTTTCTCTCTCTCTATCACTCTCTCTCTAGGATATATTGGATCAGTGCAGTAGAGAGCAGGAGTTTAAGACCATCCTGTTCTCTCTGTGTTATTTTCATGCCTGTGTGGCTGAGAGGCGCAAGTTCGGTCCTCAGGGTTGGAACAGGAAATACCCCTTTAACACTGGAGACCTCACCATCTCTGTCAATGTGCTCTACAACTACCTGGAGGCCAACTCACAGGTCAGTCACTGTTTACCGTGTTATAGTGATCAGGATGGTGATAGTGATGATGATTGATGATGTTGAGTCATTGTTCATGTATTTGGTGTGTGTGTGTGTGTTCAGGTGCCGTGGGAGGACTTGCGCTATTTGTTTGGAGAGATCATGTACGGAGGTCACATCACAGACGACTGGGACAGAAGACTCTGTAGAACCTACCTGGAGGAATACATGCAGCCCAACCAGGTGTGTGTGTGTGTGTGTGTGTGTGTGTGTGTGTGTGTGTGTGTGTGTGTGTGTGTGTGTGTGTGTGTGTGTGTGTGTGTGTGTGTGTGTGTGTGTGTGTGTGTGTGTGTGTGTGTGTGTGTGTTTGTGATTGTGATTGTGATGATAATGTTACAAAGAAACCCACAACCTTTCCACCAGTCTGACAGGAAGTTGGCTCTGGCTCCGGGCTTTGTGGTTCCCTCGAACTTGGACTACCAGGGTTACCATGGTTACATAGATGAGATGCTGCCCCATGAGAGCCCGGTGCATTATGGGCTACACCCCAACGCAGAGATAGAGTTTCTGACGGTGACCTCTGATAACCTCTTCCACACACTGCTGGAGCTGCAGTCACCTGACTCTGTGATGGGAGAGGGTGCTTCACAGACCGTAGAGGAGAAGGTATATGAGAGACACACACACACACACACGCACACACACATTTAAACACACACACACACATTCATACCAGACACACACATTTAAAAACACACACATACACTGGACCCCACACACACTCATCTCTCATCCTCTCTGCAGGTGAAGACCATCCTAGACGAGGTGTTGGAGAAGCTTCCAGAAGAGTACAACATGTCAGACATCACGTCTAAGACAGCTGAGAGATCACCATACATCCTGGTCTGCTTCCAGGAGTGTGAGCGTATGAACACGCTCATCTACGAGATACGACGCTCACTGAAGGAGCTGGACCTGGGGCTGAAGGTGGGTTAGGGGCTAGTTTAAAAAAAATGTATTTATATTTAACCTTAATTTAACTAGGCAAGTCAGATAAGAACAAATTCTTATTCACAATGATGGCCTACGCCGGCCAAACCCGGGCGACGCTGGGCAATTGTGCGCCGCCCTAAGGACTCCCAATCACGGTGATACAGCCTGGATTCTAACCAGGTTACTGTAGTGATGCCTCTTGCACTGAGATGCAGTGCCTTAGACCGCTGCGCCACACGGGAACCCATGATCAGCTGGTAAATTAGACTAGGACTGATGGAAGACATAAGGGCGAATGGGTAGTTTTGGCTCATGACAGCGCTGTGTTTTTCTCCGTTCAGGGTGAGCTGGCGATCTCCTCAGAGATGGAGCAGATCCAGGCAGCTCTGTTCTTTGATAACGTCCCAGACACCTGGACCAAACTGGCCTACCCCTCCACTTACAGCCTTGCCCAGTGGTGAGTCACTGGGTGTACTCTCCCACTGCCCCAACGTGTACGCAAGATGATGTGATGCTATGTGTGCATGTGTGTTTACCAGGTATAATGACGTGTTGCTGCGCTGTAGAGAGCTGGACAGCTGGACACAGGACCTGGCTCTACCCACCGTCATCTGGCTGTCTGGACTCTTTAACCCACAGTCCTTCTTAACAGGCAACAAACACACACATCCCCCTAGAAACAACATACCCAACCACTTCTAATTACATTACCGACTTATGATGTGAATGTCAGTTGCCTCGTTGGTATTCTCTGTTCAGTGGAATGATTTCCTCAATTTCCCCCTCTCACCTCCAGCGGTGATGCAGTCTCTGGCTCGTAAGAATGAGTGGCCATTAGATAAGATGAACCTGACTGTGGATGTGACTAAGAAATTTAAGGAAGAGTTCAACCAGCCAGCCAGAGAGGGAGTATACGTATACGGACTGTACATGGAAGGTAAACACTCGTCTCCCCTTCTCATGAACACCTATATCCTAGTTCATTTATCTTCACCCTTCCCCTCTTTCTCCCCCAGGTGCAAGATGGGACACTCAGGGTGGGGTGATCGCGGAGGCTCGTCTGAAGGAGTTAACCCCCTCCATGCCAGTCATCTCAGTCCGAGCTGTACCGAACGACAGACAGGAGACGCGTAACATCTACGAGTGTCCCCTGTACAAGACCAAGCTGAGAGGAACCACTTATGTCTGGACCTTCAGCCTCAAGACCAGAGAGAGACCAGCCAAGTGGGTACTGGCTGGGGTGGCCCTGCTGCTCAGTGTGTAGAGGTAAGGGTTAGGGGGGAGACCAGACAAGTGGGTACTGGCTGGGAAGAAGCAAGGTCGTTTTTCCATTCGCTATTTGTAGGGTGTGTATTTTCTGCATTATGTTGCTAAGTGTGAGAGAAGGTATTTTATGTAAAATACATGTATGTGTTACTACATAATCCCTCAAAACAGGTTTGATGTTGCTATTGAATTATAAAATACATTTGTGTAGTACTGTTTTAGCACCTGAAATCTATGTGAAAATGTATAAAGCATTTGGACATTTTATTCATATGACTTAGTAAGAATAGAAATAAAAATGAAAATCTGTACTTTTTCTGAATTTATTGAAAAACAATACAGTACAAGCTGCAAAATAGTTTCACACATTTGATCACAGTAAGAAACCCATTAATTCAAAGCTTAGTATTTTGAACAAATCAACTGTATCGTCTAACAAGTGTACAAGTCGAAAAGCAGAAAACATTGGATGGTACCCTTTACCTAGGCCTAGCCTCAACTAATGAGTGGTGTTCAAGTGCTCTATGGTCTATGTAACACTTGTTAATATGGCACATCATTTACATGTCACTTTAAAAGCTTCAATGGGCACGATTTCCAAAAAAAGGCAGCTTCAGGCTAAGTTCATCATTACAAGCATAGGATCCCATAGTTGTAACGATGAACTGGGTTAAACGATGAGCTTATTACGATGCTTTTGGGAAACCGGGCCCAGAACAACATGACAGTTAGCAGCGGGAAATCCACACTGCTCATAATTCTTCACTATTATGCCCCACAGTCCTCACACACAGGGGCGTGTATACATTTGGCTTCAATTTAAAAAATAAAATTGTGTTTGTGTGTTCCCCTAGTCACTGTCATCGTCAGACCAGCCCAGGTCCATCATGTTCATGTCCAGCGTCGCGGCGGCCATATTGATTTTGGTTCCATGTCGCACGCTACAGGTCTTAGAAGAGTTCTGATTGGATGTGGTCCGCATGCTCACCTGTACCCCCTGACCCCTGACCCCTAACTCACTCCTGACCTTATGACTTATGACCCCAACATTAGCCATGTCACCCCTGACCCCTACCCCCCCAAGGTCACATATCTCCCCCATGTTCATATTCATATCCATGTCCCCTATGCTCTCTATCCCCCCCATATCATCCAGAGAGAGCACATCCCCAAACCCAACCATACTCCCCCCACTCAGCTCCCTAAACATGGACTGTATCCTCCCTCCCTCCACCCTCTCCTCCTTTGTTACCTCCCTCCATCCCTCTTGTCTCCCAGTCTCCCCCATCCCCTCTCTTCCCTCTCAGTCTCCCCATCTATCTCTCCAATCCCACCCTGGAAGCCCTTTAGCATGATTTGCAGCCGACCCCCTTCCCCTAGCTCCAGCCGACCCCCTTCTATCCCTCCCTCCGTCCCCCTCTCCTTCTCTCTCTCCCCCCAGTTTACCTCTATCCCTCCATCCCCATCCGTCTCCCCAAGACTGCTTGAGAAGCCCCTAATCATGGACTGGAACCCCCCTATCCCCCTGTCTATCCCTCCCTCCACACCCCTCTCCCTCTCTCCGTTGCTGAGGGTTCTGATAAGGCAGGATATCTTGGCGCTGTTGGACTCCTGAGATTGAGAACGGAAGAACGACTCCGAGCTGATGCCTGATGCCATGGGGGAGAAGAACTGAAAGAGAGAAAGAGATGGTGACGGGGGGGGGGGGGGGGCAGTTGAACACAACCCAGATGTCATCCCTCACCACTCTTTATGAATTCATTGTTACTCTGGGGATGTGGGGCTTTGACACCATACAACATGACGGTTTCTAACATTTAAATCGCATAAGGTTGTAAAACAACTAGAAAATGTTCATGAACTGAAGCGTCATGGTCATTGAAACCCGGCCAAACATGTAGACTACTCACAGGGGTGACATTGGACCTCTCCATCAGTCTCTCCTCCCACAGTCTCAGCCTCAGCTCTCTCTCCTCCAGCTCCTTCTCTTTGCTACTCAGGTCTCTCTCCAGCCTCCGCAACCTCTCCAACGTGGCATCTATCTCACACCTACAGAGAGGAAAGCTACTGTTACTCGTATGCCCATGTCCCTTCACTTCCATTGATATCTGGTCATCAATGCTCATGTTGGAATCTGGGGGCAGTGGCTTCGTAAACTATTATCAAGGTAAGCAGTACGGGGATCTAGTTTCTGTTTTGGAAGCCCTGTAATCTGAAACCTAGCAGTTGTCTAGTACTGCCTGTTTATTCCAGCATGTGGCACTGTTTAGTCTATGATTTGAAGAGCCATAATGGAATGTTCTTCCTCCCTCTCGCTCACACACGCAAGCACCAGCAGCTCTCACAGCACCTAAATAAACACAGACATCTGACGCAAGGACATATGTCCCTCCCCCTAAACTTTTCCCTCTCTTTAAACTCCTCCCCCTCTCCAACCCCCAGTCCCACTTCTTACCTCTCCCTCTATCCCTACTTCTCTCCACCTCTTAAAGCCCTCAATGTTTCCCCTCCCTCGATCACTATCCCTCCCTTTTCCCCTCGATTCTCTCTCTCCCTCTCTCCCTCTCTCCCTCCCTCCCTCCCTCCCAGATCTTTCCACCCATTCTCCATACCTCCCTCATAATTGATTAGCTTGCCACACTCATGTCAAACACAAACAGAATCTGTCACCTCCCCCCTCCTCCTCCTCGTCTGTCTTCGGTCCCTCTTCTCTCCTGCTCAGTTTTTACATTTCAAGTGCGCTCTTTACATTTCTGCCTCTCTCTACACAGCGCCTCCTCCCCTGTTTTTCCCATACTTGGCTTCTAGCTGCCCTCCTATATGCTTCTTTTGTGAACTCTCTCTCTGGTGGAAACAGGCTAAGTAGAGGAATCTCCTACATGGATAGCTTCCAGAGTCTTATTATAGACTAAAGCCAACGAGCCAGCAGGGTCATGCATTCAGCTTCTCTCCTGACACACACACACACACACACACACACACACACACACACACACACACACACACACACACACACACACACACACACACACACACACACACACACACACACACACACACACACACACACACACACACACACACACACACACACACACACAGGGGCCTCTTGTTAGGTTGTGAGTGTATACAGTGAGAGCTGCTCTTTGTCCCGTGTCTGGCTGCAGAAAGATGGAGCTTAAACAATCCAGACTGTGCTTACTGTACCACCTGCATATCACATACATTACACACACACACACACACACACACACACACACACACACACACACACACACACACACACACACACACACACACACACACACACACACACACACACACACACACACACACACACACACACACACACACACACACACAAATGTTAATACAATACACACACACACACACACACACACACACACACACACACACACACACACACACACACACACACACACACACACACACACACACACACACACACACACACACACACACACACACACACACACAAATGTTAATAGTACCTCCACTGGTCCTTGTTGTGTAGGAAGGAGTTACACTGTTCTGGTAGTCTGCTGTCTTTAGACATGGTCTCCAGAGTCCCCAACACCTGCTTAAACACTGGACGCTCCTAGAAAACACACACACACACTTTTGATATCTTTCAGATATGACTCAAATTGAATTGTAGTATGACCACTGCCAAGTTAGCACATTAGGACTTTATCGACAGTTCAGGCTTCTGCAACAGTTCATAATGAGCTAGTCTTGAGAGCACAGGGTCTTAAGTTCAAGACCAGCTGCTGGGGTGTCCAACTCTGGCCCTGGAGAACTACATTGCTCTTTCCATGATATGGACTGACAGTTTGAATCCAGGTGAAATCTATGATCCCTTTATTGATGTCCCCTATTAAATTCACTTCAATCAGTGTAGATGAAGGGGAGGAGACAGGCTAAAGAAGGATTTCTAAGCCTTGAGACAACTGAGACATGGATTGTGTATGTGTGCCATTTAGAGGGTGAATGGGCAAGGCAAAAGATTGAAGTGCCTTTGAACAGGGTATGGTAGTAGGTGTCAGGCACACCAGTTTGAGTGTGTCAAGAACTGCAACATTGCTGGGTTTTTATGCTCAACAGTTTCCCTGTGTATCAATAATGGTCCACCACCCTAAGGACATCCAGCCAACTCAACATAACTGTGGGAAGCATTGGAGTCAACATGGGCCAGCATCCCTGTGGAACGCTTTCAACACCTTGTAGAGTCCATGCCCCGATGAATTGAAGCTGTTCTGAGGGCAAAAAGGGGTGGAACTCAATATTAGGGGGTGTTCCTAATGTTTTATACACTCAGTGTATCGGGTATGCAGGATTTGGAGTCTCCATAGCCAGATATGGAGATTGTGTGGTAGCCCTGACCTTTGCCCTCTCACCTTTGGTTCGGCCTGCCAGCACTTCTTCATCAGGTCAGCGAAGCTAGGCGGACAACTGGTGGGGATGGTCAGCCTCTGGAACACACACACACACACACACACACACACACACACACACACACACACACACACACACACACACACACACACACACACACACACACACACACACACACACACACACACACACACACACACACACACACACACACACACACACACACACTCAGTGGAATCTTACATCCATAGGAACACACTCACAATATGAAGTAGGAAATGTGGCGGCTCCAACATTTAAAATGTTGTCTTAGAGGCGACACAGTCCCTGATCAGCAGGGAGTTTAACCAGAGACCCATCAGTTACAGCATAATGCTAACTGTGCCTTTGCTACATTCCAGTAAGAGGCAGGGGGGTGGGGAGGGGCAGTACATAGTAACAGATTATAGCAGCGTTTCCAGTACCCCCAGCAGTATATACCTTTTTAGTGTAACCCTGGAAAAAGCAAACCTGATTCAACTAGTCAAATAATCATCAAGCCCTCAAAGAGTTGAATGTGGTGTGTTTGTCAAGGACTACAATGAAACGGTCCACTGTTGGGGGTTACTGGAGGACCAGGGTTACAGGATACATCCACTGAGAAGGGCAGGGGGATATGGAAACAGTTTACTCTGGGGGGGGGGGGTTAAAACGGAAATAAATCTCTCTCAGTAACGGTTAGTATAATAGTCACCCCCCCCGCTCCCCTCCTCTCTCTCTGGTTATTTAGGGCCTACTATTGGACCTCATCCAAAAGCACGCTGGGATACTCAGGAGTCATGTTCTCAGATCTCTATGGGTGACAGGGCAGCACACTATTACTGGAATACAGACGTGGTTTGAAGCCCCTTCCACACTTGCGCATGCACAAACACACAGTATAACCAGTGCTTCATTTGAGGAACATCATCTGGCACTTCTCAGTTTTGGACTGTTTTCATTCCGGGAACCTATTTGCCCGGATCTGGTACCTCTCCTGGCATGAAGAATCATTTTCTCTATTTGCAATGTTAAAAAGTCCAATAAACGCAACCAGTGTTAATTGGAGTTGCCTTCTCTGTAATTCTCCTGCCACCTAAAAAAAAAACGTATTGTGAAAACATGCCTGATATTCCAAGAAGTGATTGGCGTTGGGTCGGCCCGGGTTGACGGTTTGAGCAACATGGTAGCCTAGAGACAGACCAAATCGTGGCCGTTGCGGTGGTGAGAGACAGAAGCGGGCCTGAATCTCTCACGCAACTAGAGTGAGATCCACTGAAATAATTCAGAATACAACACCAAGGGTAGGTCTATAATTTAGCCACAGCCGATCAATAGCTTATTAAAAACAAATATGAAAAGCCTGGCTGTGGATTGTGTGCAGCCCAATAACAAGGCATAGCCTACAGTCGGGAACACACTGCAAATCTGTCAGTGAACAGCATGCAGACAAAACAGGCCTTTCACAATATTTCAGATACAATTGTGGGAAAACACAGGTTGGAAAGCAAATGCCGCCCCCCCATACACTTTTAGTTACTGCACCTTCCTTTTAGTTACTGCACCTTCCGATTTACAAATTAAGCAAGGAGTATAACCACCCAAACACACACACACACACACACACAGTAAAACTACAGGTCCTGGCCTAGCTCCACAGCAGAGTATCCATGCCTTACAAGAGCAGAGAGCTGACATCAACCCTAAAAATACCCCTTACCCTCCTCACAGCGGAAAGCATGAGAGAATCACGTTGTTACTCCAGCTCTGTGCGTGTTGCTCGTTCAGTGCTTTGCGTGTTTGTTTTATGTTCGGTAGTGCATATGACCGTCTTTTATTTAATGAGTGAAACTGAGCCCCTTTGAAGCTCTCAACTAATCCGAAATCAGAACAATGTGTCTTTGGGCGTGTGTGTGTGTGTGTGTGTGTGTGTGTGTGTGTGTGTGTGTGTGTGTGTGTGTGTGTGTGTGTGTGTGTGTGTGTGTGTGTGTGTGTGTGTGTGTGTGTGTGTGTGTGTGTGTGTGTGTGTGTGAATGAGTGTCTGTACCTCTTGTTTCTCCACCACCAGCCAAGCCACCTGCAGCCCCTCGAAGCCTTTAAACGGAACCTCCCGTGTCAGCATCTCCCATAGCACCTGGTCACACACACACACACACAAACACACACAATGATACAGGACATATTCTCCTGAAAAGCCACTTGACATAGAAAATATTAGATGCTTCCCCTCCCGCACACACACCACGCCGTAGGAGTAGGTATCACAGGTCTCTGACACAGGTAGACTCTGTATGACTTCTGGGGCCATCCAGGGGAAGGTGCCCACCACTGTCATGTGGGTGGTGTGGGACTGGAACTTAGACGCTCCAAAATCACAGATCTGACAACAGACCGGGGAGAGAGACAGCATCGGGACACTTGGTTTCAAAATAATCAAGGATGGATGAGTGGAGCATAGAATAATTGTCAGTTATCCCTACTGTACCTTGAGCACTTTGTCTGCAGTCAGCACCACTGTATTGAGACACAAAGAGTTGAGTGAGTTCACAAGTGGGGGGGGGGTTCTTCTTGTGATTTTTGTATGAAGCTATAGCCATTATTTCACGTCTGAAAACGATTACGTAGCAGCAGTAGTGTGTGCAATGCTGGATGTCCTGGTGGGTAGGTATACGTTTGGTTGCGGAGTGCGTGTGCATTTGGTTACCGTTTCGCGACTTGAGGTCTCTGTGAATGACTTTGACTGGTGCTTCCGAGTGAAGATAGTGCATTCCTATTGGACAGAAACATTAAACATCCTCAGCCACGAACCAATAACAGACCAGCAAACTGTTGACAACTCGGCTAAACAATGGCTACCAGTCTCCAAACAAGTCACTGATCCTCACACCAGATGAGAATATGCCCCCTATTGCCTTTAGGGAAGACAGAACTGTACCAAAGGGCTTAATTAGCATGCTAAGGTTTCTCTAGGTACGGGAGAACATAAAACATGGGTCAATCTATCTCTCTAGCCTTACCTTTGGCTATCTCCATGGCCCAGGTCATGATTTGTTCCATGTCCATCTCCTCACTCTGTTCACTGGAGAGGTACTCATACAGAGAACCTCCGCCCGCATACTCTGAAAGAGGAGATCACAACACACACTATAACCCAGGGTTCTCCGACTGGAGCGAACGTGATGTCATCGGCCTCTCTCTTTTGGTGGACCCTTCCTGTTATGTTCTCTATTGTTCCTCAAGTGAGATGGAGGCCGATGACATCACACCAGACCATCTCCTTGAAGATTGCAGTTGTTTAAAAACACATATATATATATTTTATTCAGAACTTCTTTTTTTTGTTACCCTTAAGTGTGTATATATTACTGTATATATATCACTGTATTTATTACTGTATATATATTGCTGTATTTATACTTAGGATATTGTTTTTCGACAGGAAAAGCTGAATAATAACTGGAGTGTGTCTAACATAATGTCTCTAAAACCCAAGGACAGTTTACATGAAATATACAGTACCGTGTAGTGCATAACAAACACACAGACATAAATATCACACACACACACACACACACACACACACACACAGAGAGAACAGGGTTATTTCTGCAGCCTCCTGTCACTCACAACCTGAACTCATTTATCACAACGACTTGAGAAACGTCAAACACAGCTTAGCACATCAGGCTCACACACACACACACACACACACACACACACACACACACACACACACACACACACACACACACACACACACACACACACACACACACACACACACACACACACACACACACACACACACACACACACACACACACACACACACACACACACAGGGTAGTGTGTTCTGTAAGTCATATGGGCCGTGCTGTCACAGAGCTGATAACAACCATATGACCACATGGAGTGAACACACATAAAAACATCCTGGGTTAAGTTACAAATGTCCTGCCAGGAAACTCAGCACACACACACACACACTCAGTAACCTAAATGTTGATCCTAGACCTACGGTTCCATGTCCATCAGAATGTGTATAAGGAAACACACAAACACACACTGACCTGTGACGATGCCATAGTTGGGGGACTCCAGTACGGCGCCATAGAACTGAATAATGTTCTTATGACTGAGGCTACTCAGTATCTCAGCCTGGAGAGAGAGGGGGGGGGGTGAAGAGTTGGTAGGGAGGAGAGAGAGTGAGAATGTATGCACAGTATTTAACTTACAGTAAGAGCACTACCCACCACTGCAACCTGTACGTTTTCGTTGGATGGCCCTCACTTCATACTCGTCGACAAACCCACTGGCTCCAGGTCATCTACAAGTCTTTGCTAGGTAAAGCCCCGCCTTATCTCAGCTCACTGGTGATGCTACACCCACCCGTAGCACGCATTCCAGCAGGTATATTTCACTGGTCACCCCAAAAGCCTATTACTCCTTTGGCCGCCTTTCCTTCCAGTTCTCTGCTGCCAATGACTGGAACGAACTCACTGAAGCTGGAGACTCTTACCTCCCTCACTAACTTTAAGCACCAACTGTCAGAGCAGGTCACAGATCACTGCACCTGTAAATAGCCCATCTGTAAACAGCCCATCCAACTACCTCATCCCCCACACTGTATGCATTTATTTATCTTGCTCCTTTGCACCCCACTATCTCTCCTTGCACATTCATCTTCTGCACATCCATCACTCCAGTTTTGAATTGCTATATTGTAATTACTTCGTCACCACGGACTATTTATTGTCTTACCTCCCTTATCTCACCTCATTTGCACACACTGTATATAGACTTTTCCTACTGTTATTGACTGTATGTTTGTTTATTCCATGTGTAACTCTGTGTTGTTGTTTGTGTCGCACTGCTTTGCTTTATCTTGGCCAGTTGTAAACGAGAACTTCTCGACTAGCCAACTTGGTTAAATAAAAGGTGAAATAATAAAAAATAAAATAAAAAGTAGAAGTCCTACTAAATTGCAGTGTCTAATTCTTAATTCTACGACATGCATACTGTTACATTTGATCTAAGCAATCTGAGGGTTGTACAGAAAAGCCCCTTCCGCTCCGCGTCTGTGCAGTGTATGAACTTCTCCACACTAAAAAGGTTTGGGTCAGAGCACCTAGGAACACAACGTCGACACGGCAAACACGCAATCAATCCACTCCCTAACAGGCCACGTCTCGAACACAAAACAACTTAGAAAATCAGCCCCGTACTGGATAGTCATGAATGACGATCATCTGACAGGATCCAGGCGTTTTTTTAAAATCAAACATCAACGCTAGAGTTTCTCAAATCAAAAATACCTGCAGAGTATGTGCACGCGTACATGAGTCTGTTTTTCAGGCACGCGTTTGTGCGTGGGCACGTGATCGGCAGCACCCCAGCCAGCATATATATATACTAACAGTTATTCAGCCCTCCAGGGATGAAGTCAGTGACAGTGTCACTGCCAGGCCAGGTCACTGTAACCCACAACATGGTTTTCTGCCGGGTCGGAAACCAATTTATACTGGGTCACAACTTCAGACTGGGATGTGGCAGGATAGAGTGTTTTGTTCATTGTGAGGGAAGAAGAAAAGGAGGGCCATGTCCATCACCCAGAATTTGGTCAGGAAATCACTGAACTTTAGTATTTACACAAGAAGGTAAAATACACACACCTAAGAGACAGCTAGCCCATACCTTATCTCACACAATGGGAGTAGCCTGTGTTATAAACCAATACTGTACTCCACAATGAGAGGAAGAGGAGAAACCAAGATCAACACACAGGCAACTGGAGAGAAAACAGGAGAGCTCTCAAATCAAAACGGCTGGCATGGAGGAAAGGCATACCAAATCCCTTGAGGGTGTGCGTGTGTGTGTGTGTGTGTGTGTGTGTGTGTGTGTGTGTGTGTGTGACTGTGCGTGTGTGAGACTGTGCGTGTGTGAGACTGTGCGTGTGTGTGTGTGTGTGTGTGTGTGTGTGTGTGTGTGTGTGTGTGTGTGTGTGTGTGTGTGTGTGTGTGTGTGTGTGTGTGTGTGTGTGTGTGTGTGAGACTGTGTGTGAGACTGTGTGTGAGACTGTGTGTGAGACTGTGCGTGTGTGTGTCTTACCTCAGTCTCGATCTTGAGTAGTTTCTTCACAGCAACCTCTTTATCCTGAGATATCCAGTGTGCTCGGTAGACACTCCCAAAGCTGCCCCCTCCACAGTTCTCATAGAACCGCAGGTCCTCATGTTTTATCTGGACAAACGACGAACTCAGAGACGACATGGCATACTGGCGCGCACACACACTCGACGACAGCCGCTCTGAGTAAACAGAGCAAACTGAGAGATACGGAACGGAGAGAAAGAGAGAAAAGGTAGGAGGGAGAACACGTTTGATCACACACACCCGATAGCAGAATGGACTCCGGGAGCGAGAGAATGAAAAGAGAGACCGCAGAGAGCCTCTCTGTAAATGTAGAAAGAGCTCATTCACTCCCTCGGTCAGGCCAGGTGCTGAGGCGACACCCTGTGGTAAGACTACAGAACACACACACTTGGATCGAGAAAGAGAGCGAGAGATTAGAGTGTGTGAGTGTGCGTTAATCACATTCTGCTCGCCTGCCTGTTCTCTTCTTTCCCAGTGTATGTACGGGTGGATGCTCTGTGTGTGACCTCTTGCTGTCAGGTCAAATAAGGCTGCTGGCATCCAGAGAATGCATGGGATCATTGCTTCTATACAAAACACACACGGGGGTCAGACCACACACACACACACAGGTCAGACACACACACGGGGGTCAGACCCACACACACACACACACAGGTCAGACACACACACACACACACACACACACACACACACACACACACACACACACACACACACACACACACACACACACACACACGTCAGACACAGGGCTAGAGAACGATTATTCTCTAGCCTGACAACCAACCCTATCTCTTACTCACTCAGCAACTAAAAACACACTCCCACCACATACACCAGGAATGAGGGGGACAGTCACATCACCAGTCTGGAATGACCATGGTGACACGGCCAACCAGGAACGACATCATCAACTGGGGACAGAGAGGGTGACATCACTTTCACGGACAAAAACAGTGACCAAATCAGCAATAACCACCGCCAGTATCAAATGTTTTGATTATTATATTAGATAATTGTTTATTTAAAGATCAGACAGACTAGACACTCAACACACTGACATCATAATGAGGTCCTGAGGTAAAACAAGAGACACAAGTCAAATATACTGTATCTACATATGCAAAAGTACATGACGAGAACACAACTGAGAAGGATGACTGATTAAACAGAAATAACAATATGCTACATGAGTTGTGCTTTAACGCAAGAATTTGAGGACAGATTTCAGAACGATGCTTAACAATGCTAGGGGTTTTGCTTCTCTATAACACTATGTAAAATATCTTGGTATTTGTGAAACTGGTACAATATACTTTCTTCATATTTTTCACATCTGCTTTCACATTATCAGCAAGGGATACTGATAATCACTAAAAAAGACCTCAAATCTATAGTTGTTCATTTTTAAATCAGATTTTTTTTCAGTCACTTTAAGTACTTGCAGTTTTCTATCTAGATGTACAGTAACCTTACACTTAATAAGAGTCTCGGATCTCTAATCATTGCTCTTCTATGTGATGTCGCAAAGGCTGATGGTTCTGTGTGATGTCATAGAGGGCTAAGAATTCCAATGTGATGTCAGAGGTCTGAGTTTTCCAGATGAAGTCATAGCAGCCCGATGAAGCCATATCACAGTGATGAAGGTTACCTGTGATCTCTACATGTAACTACCGTGATGGTGGGCGGGCTCAGGTCCTGCGGGGCTCCAGCCTATAGGAGAGCGTTGTCAGGGTCCGCTGGTTGTCAATCACACACAGCTTTCTGACATAACCCCTCACCTCCGCATGGTTCTTATTGGGCTGACACACCTCAGGGTCTGAGAGGCAGAGAGAGGCAGAGAGAGAGTTGTAATTATTAATACCTATTGTTATGGGTCCAGTTGAAAGGATCACTTGTTAGTGATAGATCAGAGACTTACTGAACGACTGACTCCTGCAGTGTCTCACTGCCCGGATGGTGTTTGCTATCATCCGCTGGAAATCACAACAACAAGCAGTGTTACATGTAGTGGCGATACTGAAAACCTAATTCTATGACTACAGCATTCAAGTGGAATGAAGAGTTTATAAGCATCCTATGAATGCCTGTGTATACTCACTATCTTCTCAAAGTTGACCATGTTGTCTATGAATGTCTTGTTGCCCTCGTGACTGAAAGTCATGTCTGGGAAGAGAACATAAAAAGCACAGTTTGAAACAGAGGAGTTCACTTTCTCACCTCGATGTCCGTTGCTTGCCTACTGATCGTAACCGGGGCTTACCTTTGAGGAGGAGGGGCATGAAGGGGATGATTGGCGGCTCGATTTTGGTGACGGTCAGCCGGTAGGCCCGGTGGTTCCTGGACGGGTCCTGTTAACACACACACACACACACACACACACACACACACACACACACACACACACACACACACACACACACACACACACACACACACACACACACACACACACACACACACACACACACACACACACACACACACACACCACGGTTCAAAAGGTCAATAACTTTATTGTCCACATAGGGGTCAAATGGAAATTGGTCTTTGAAGAGCAACTCACCATCATGCTTTCAAATTCAGCGTAGAACTTCTTGAACTTGCTGGGGAGTTTCTGCCAACAGAAACAGAAAGGTTTAATGTCTTTAGTTTTTCAGTGGTTAATAGAGTAATTTGCTGTAATTTGTCAGTAGTTTAACACTATAGTAGTAGTCATGGTTCACCTCCCAGGTCTGAGTGAGTCGGCTGACTGCAGGGTTGCTCATACCCATGATGATGGCAAAGAACGAGTTCAGATTCTTAAACTCCCGGCAGCTGGAGAAAGCAACATCAACAATTTCAGTGAGAGACTGAAGCAGCGGTTCCGTCCACTCAACTCCCTACGAAGCGCGCGCATCTACAGAACGAGTGAGTGTTTGATTGTTTCGCGTGCGCAACACTCACTGAGCAGCGATCTTGATGAACTTCTTGAGCAGCTGAACCCGTTTGCTGAGCTGACCACACAGACACACCTCTGTCACAACCCACAGCTGCACCTGGTTGAACCTGACCACGACCACACAATCCCACGAGGGTCAAATAACGCACTGTAACATGTACAAACAACCTGCCTAGGGAAAAAAATGGCATAGAAGTTACGTCGAAATCATGTTCGATTCAAAATCAGACCTGCGTAAGAAGAGGTCCAGGTTGGCGGTGGTTCTCCTGAAGCTCTGACGGCCAAACGTATGGTACAACAGCTCATGCTGCAGCAGGGAGGAGACGGGACACATATTATGGAGTTCAGGTGTACAGAAAGAAATAGAGCAGGTTGGTTCTCTCGTCTCAGAAAGGGTGTGTGTGTGTGTGTGTGTTTGTGTGTCTACCTCATGCACGCAGCTGAAGAGTTCCCAGTCATACAGGGTCATCTGGTAGGCCAGGTCTTTAGAACTCATCAGTTCAAAACTGGACATGGACCCCGCTGAGGGCCCCTCCTGGTCTGGGAGAGGGGTCTAACACGCACACACACACACACACACACACACACACACACACACACACACACACACACACACACACACACACACACACACACACACACACACACACACACACACACACACACACACACATTAGGTTATTGTCTACACGACACTATGATGTTTAGCAGGGTTCCCCAACTGGTGGCCCGCAGGCCCGAATTTGGCACGCCGGTGACTTTATTTGGCCCCTCAAGTTTTCTGAGCAAATAATTTTATTTATTGTTCATTTTGTAAATCTGTTCCAAAGTATTCCCACGCATTATAGAGAAGTACTGTATATGTGATCGTATATACAAATGTAAGCAAGGATTGAAATTATTATGTTTTAGTCAAATATTATATCTGTTTGGGCTTCTTGCGGTCAATTTGCAGTCTACAAATTCTTTGTAATTATGTTCTGGCCAAGTGACCATCCGCTCAAGAATAAAATTATCATTATTATTTTATTTTTTAATCGGCCCAGGGCTGAATCTAGTTGATGCTCCCTGATGTACAGTATGGTTGTGGCTCAAAGACAACATATTGCCATATTTCTAGTCCCCATTCTCTCTCACCAGAGCATTCAGCTGGTCCCTGGGACAGGCGAACATACGCCCGTTGATGCTCAGAGTGGAGAATACGGACACATCATTGGGCTTCAGCATCTGCTTCTCTGTACAGAAGAACACATACACACGTTGGAATATAAAATGACAGTAATAAATGATACGTATACTGAACAAAAATATTAAACGCAACATGGAAAGTGTTGGCCCCATATTTCGTGAGCTGAAATAAATGATCCCAGAAATGTTCCAATATTTTTCAAATGCTGTCTTGACAGATGAGGCATATCAAGAATCTGATCAAACAGCATGATCATTACATTAGGTGCACCTTGAGCTGTGGACAGCAACAGGCCACTCTAAAATGTGCAGTTTTGTCACACAACACAATGCCACAGATGTCTGAAGTTTTGAGGGAGTGTGCAATTGGAATGCGTACTGCAGGAATGTCCACCAGAGCTGTTGCCAGAGAATTGAATGTTAATTTCTCTACCATAAGCCACCTCCAGCCCAGTCATATGAGAATTTGGCAGTATGTCCAACCTGCCTCACAACCGCAGACTATGTGTAACCACACCAGCCCAGGACCTCCACATCCGGCTTCTTCACTTGTGGCCCACTGGCTCCCAGTGGGTGGGCCTATAGCAACAGGCCACTTTGTGCAGTTTTGTCACACTCCCAGGCCCACCCAAGGCTGCGCCCCAGCCCAGTCATATGAAATCCATAGATTTGGGCCCAATTTATTTATTTCAATTGACTGATTTCCTTATATGAACTGTAACTCAGTAAAATCACTGAAATTGTTGCATGTTGCATTTATATTTTTTGTTCACTATGAATGAAGTTAGATGTGATTGGCTCCTCACCGCCTGCGGAGCTGAGGTGGACCAATAGTAGGTCATCGTTTGAGGCCAGTTTGTCAGCCACAGCACTGGTCACCTCTCTCCCTGTGGCTGCCACGGCAACCCGGATAGTGGTATAGGTATGGTCACTGCAGTACACCTTCAACAGGACTACACACGCACACACACACACACACACACGTTTTTAACATGTTTTTAATAATGTGCAGAAAGACGCATTCTTTTACACAAACACACACTCACTTTCGTCACAGTTCCTGATGGGTTGTTTCTTTGCTAGTCTCTCGTCTCCGTTGCTGAACTCTCTAAGAAGGACCTTCTGCTGAAACAGGCCACAGAGATAAAAATGACACATCACACACATTTACAGACACCACCAGCAAACATAGTCTGTGTGTACCTTTTTCAATTTGGCCTCTTCTGAACTGAAGAGCAGAAACAAGAGAACAGAAGTATGTATTAATGCATTGTCTTGATATGGATGGGTTTGCCGACATCGCAAAAACAAAGCACACGCTTCAATGGGGCTTCAACCTGTGTGTTGTCGTGATTCTGGATGTCCAGATACTGTAGCTGGCAACAACGACAAGACGCTGCCACGTGGGGAATCGTAAGTGGCTCATTTCAGCTCGTTCCAACTTGTTCTTGATACCATGTCTTGTTTTGAGGTGTTTTGACTGATTTCATGTCAATGCTAATATGGCTAAAACTCGCTAGCTAGCTAACCAACAACTGTAACGATGCATTTGAGACAACACGTGCACATTGTGCAAATGTATTTCATTTTTCAATAAACATTTGGAGACTAAATATCGTTGACATCCTGTCAACAATCTAAGCCAACCCCGTCTGTTTGGCCCCATAGCTACGCACGCTTCGGTTTTGTTGCTAAACAACCAAGGTTTGGGGTTAGAGGTCAGGGTTTACATACTGTAGTTTGACGACCTTCTCCAAGTCGGGTACAAAGTCTTTCAGAGCTCTGAGGATCCGTGAGTCACTGGACACACTCCCATACAGCTCCTACAGAGAGAAACACACAGACTCAGACAACTCCTCAGGTGTGTGTGTGTGTGTGTGTGTGTGTGTGTGTGTGTGTGTGTGTGTGTGTGTGTGTGTGTGTGTGTGTGTGTGTGTGTGTGTGTGTGTGTGTGTGTGTGTGTGTGTGTGTGTGTGTGTGTGTGTGTGTGTGTGTGTGTGTGTGTGTGTGTGTGTGTGTGTGTGTACCTCCAGGAATGTGAGTGCTGCTTGCTCCTCCTGTAGATGGTGTGTGTGTACTGCCGCCCAGCGCAGGGCCAGATTGAGGACTCGTCTTTTAGAGGTCACAGCGTACTCCAACCTCTCCTGCTCCGAACCCGGGGGAGCCACCGCATGGTAGGTACACACAGGGTTAAAGATATAGCACAACTACAGTGAGTGTACCCACACATTAGAAACACCTTCCTAATAATGAGTTGCACCCCTCTCTCTTTGCCCTCAGAACAGCCTCAATTCTTCGGGGGCATGGAGTCTACAAGGGTGCTGGAAAGCGTTCCACAGGGATGCTAGCCGTGTTGACTCCAATGCTTGCCACAGCTGTGTGAAGTTGGCTGGATGGCCTTTGGATGGTGGACCATTCTTGATACAGACAGGAAACTGTTGAGTGTGAAAAACACAACAGCGTTGCAGTTCTTGACACAAACCGGTGCACCTGGCACCTACTACCGTATTTAACTAGGCAAGTTAGTTAAGAACAAATGTTTATTTACAATAACTAACTACACCAGCCAACCCGGACAATGCTGGGCCAATTGTGCGCCGCCCAATGGCCCTCCCAATCACAGACGGTTGTAATACAGCCTGGATTCGAACCAGGGTGTCTGTAGTGACGCCTCAAGCACTGGGATGCAGCGCCTTAGACCGCTGCGTCACTCGGGAGCCCCAAGACAAAAGGGCAATGTATAACATTACTGTAACCTATATGTAGCCTACTGAATATGCCAAGAAGAGAAACGGGAGGGGAAAGAGAAACAAGGAGAGGGAGAAAGCGAGAGGAGAGAAGAATGGAGTGAAAGAGAAGAGAGTTGGAAAGAGAAACAAGGAGAGGGAGAAAGCGAGAGGAGAGAAGAATGGAGTGAAAGAGAAGAGAGTTGGAAAGAGAAACAAGGAGAGGGAGAAAGCGAGAGGAGAGAAGAATGGAGTGAAAGAGAAGAGAGTTGGAAAGAGAAACAAGGAGAGGGAGAAAGCGAGAGGAGAGAAGAATGGAGTGAAAGAGAAGAGAGTTGGAAAGAGAAACAAGGAGAGGGAGAAAGCGAGAGGAGAGAAGAATGGAGTGAAAGAGAAGAGAGTTGGAAAGAGAAACAAGGAGAGGGAGAAAGCGAGAGGAGAGAAGAATGGCGTGAAAGAGAAGAGAGTTGGAAAGAGAAACAAGGAGAGGGAGAAAGCGAGAGGAGAGAAGAATGGAGTGAAAGAGAAGAGAGTTGGAAAGAGAAACAAGGAGAGGGAGAAAGCGAGAGGAGAGAAGAGAGTTGGAAGGAGAAAAGGATATTGTGCCATGAGCAGCTGGCAGAACTGGCTGTTAGGCATGAAGACACAGTGCATGAGGACAAAGTCATCTACCGCAGGATCTGAGAGGAGGGGAGGGGGGAGAGAAAAAGAGAAAAAGAGGAAGAAAGGGAATAATATTAGAAAACAGATATTCATTCATATCCACCAACCCATCATCCAGTCCTGTACCGGCCCCTCAACCCTGGCAACTCACAGTGTATCTCTACCTGGTTGTGTGGAAGCTAGGTGTGTGTGTGTACCTGGGTCAGCGTGGTGTGTGTCCATCCTCATGGTCTCCAGGAAGTGGTCTAGGATCTTCTCAGGGGTTCCAGACATCACAGTGTACTTGATGTTTCCCAGAGTAGAGGCTCTGGGACTCTTCTCCAGGACCAGCACAGCCTGCTCATGCTCCTTCAGGCGCACTGTATTCGCCTCCACGTCCTAAAGTCAATGACAGTACGGTCCAGTATTGCACACTGTAGCAAACAGTACAGTCACAGAACAACTAGACCGGACGTTTCACCGGACCTATAAATCTGGAGCATCCAGTTGGCATTTCCACTCACCACCAAATATGGTGATGACTCATTTTCTCATCAATGAAACATTTGATCTCAATTCAGTTTTTTGTTCCCAAAACTGCAAACAGAGTGGACTAAGTTTTGTAGTTTTGTACCCTTTGCCAAAGTCTCAAAACATTTAGTTGTTTAGGAGTGCAAGTGCGCATTTAGTTATTCTTAATGGAAATATGCAAAACACATAGAACACGCCATGAGGGTCTGACTAGCTCGTGCTTGGCTATGCCCAACGCCTTTCTTGTTCTGTCCACTATGATGAATTTGCTCCCACTGGAAATGACAGGCTGTGGTCTGTCTCGGGTTAGTTTATAAATCAAATATTTGGTACATTATTAATCTCTACCCTGAGTATCCTGTTGAAGTCTTCCTTGTCCACTCGGAGGAAGTGACAGTTGTCTTCTCTGAGGACGATGGAGGCAGCTCGAGCGGAGTCTGTCACCAGTGCCAGCTTCCCAAAGTCATCTCCCTCGTGCAGGGTACACACCACACCCTGGTGAGAGACACACGCGGTTAAAAAACAGACGATTCAGACAGCTAGAGAAGTGCTCGCATGAATGAATATTCTGACCAATCGAACTGTGTGTGTGTGTGTGTGTGTGTAATCTGAGACCCTTAAACTAGTCATTCACTGTGACGAATTATGATGAGCAAAGTCCGTTTCCAAAACTGTGACACAGGTCTCCCCAGGGGTATAGAAGCCAGCTGTTGTATGTAGCAGCATTATCGTTGGTCAGCACCAGTTTTCTAAGTATCATCTGGTGTAGGCCCATAAATCATGTGAAAATAATAATCCTACCTTGCCGTAGATGACCACATTGACAGAGCCCTTCTGGATGATGTACCAGGATGTGCCCTCCTCACCCTGGTTAAACACTGGAAGGAGAAGAGACAACTTAACGCGTGTCCCTAAAACACACACACACACAGTATGGACGTGAGAGCAGAACTTACACACGGTTCCTGCAGTGGCGTGGGACTCAAATATCAGAACACTGGCCAGCTCCCTCTTCACCTGCAAAAATAAATAAAGACAGTTCATTTTAGCATTTGGGACTACTACTATGAGCTCGTCAGAGCAACATGGCTTTGCCGGAATGAAAAGAGTCTCGACTCGCAGTGTTGGAGAGGTGGGATAAGACTCACAGTGTTGGAGAGGTGGGATAAGACTCAGTGTTGGAGAGGTGGGATAAGACTCACAGTGTCGGAGAGGTGGGATAAGACTCACAGTGTCAGAGAGGTGGGATAAGACTCACAGTGTTGGATAGGTGGGATAAGACTCACAGTGTCGGAGAGGTGGGATAAGACTCACAGTGTTGGAGAGGTGGGATAAGACTCACAGTGTTGGAGAGGTGGGATAAGACTCACAGTGTTGGAGAGGTGGGATAAGACTCACAGTGTTGGAGAGGTGGGATAAGACTCACAGTGTTGGAGAGGTGGGATAAGACTCACAGTGTTGGAGAGGTGGGATAAGACTCACAGTGTTGGAGAGGTGGGATAAGACTCACAGTGTTGGAGAGGTGGGATAAGACTCACAGTGTTGGAGAGGTGGGATAAGACTCACAGTGTTGGAGAGGTGGGATAAGACTCACAGTGTTGGAGAGGTGGGATAAGACTCACAGTGTTGGAGAGGTGGGATAAGACTCACAGTGTTGGAGAGGTGGGATAAGACTCACAGTGTTGGAGAGGTGGGATAAGACTCACAGTGTTGGAGAGGTGGGATAAGACTCACAGTGTTGGAGAGGTGGGATAAGACTCACAGTGTTGGAGAGGTGGGATAAGACTCACAGTGTTGGAGAGGTGGGATAAGACTCACAGTGTTGGAGATGTGGGATAAGACTCACAGTGTTGGAGAGATGGGATAAGGCCTTGATGTGAAGCAGCTCATCATAGATGATCTCCAGATCATCACCTGTCCTCTGACCAGGACTACAGAGACACAGAGAGAGAGAGGAGATTTACATTACATTTCAAATTAAATTTATTAGATCAAACGCATGTTTGAGTGTTTAACGTGTGTGTGTGTGTGTCTGTGTGTGGTACTGACGGTTTGCGGAGGATCATGCGCAGCAGGGCGTCAGGTCCTATCTGGGCAAGGAAGAGGATGGTCTCAGGAAGCTCTTCCTCACTCTCTCTCTTCTCCTCCTCGCTAGGCAACGGGGTGTCCTCCTCCTCGTCGTCAAGGAAACGGTAGAACAGGTACTTGTCCTGGAAACCCAACTCTTGGTCCACTGGGGCGAGGCACACACACACAAACGGTAAGTAAATCACTGACCCAACATAGTGGGAAAGCTGGGAAAAGGTCCAAGGGGAGGGAACAAAGTTTTCCATCCAATGGGTTTTGAGAAGGAGGTCGAGAAGAGAGGATGTGGGGAAGAAATGCAATTGAGATTCTCCCTATATGTCATGAACTGGTTAAATAACTTTGAAAGTGTTGTGTCCAGCAGAGGGCAGTGTAGTCTCACCGTGGTTCAGTACTCCCTCCTCCAGCAGAGCCTGCCACATCCCTACAGCATGAGAGCGAGTGTGTACACAGGTACTCTGTTGCACCAGCCAGTCTACCAGCTCTGTACCTACACAACACTGCCTGCAAGACAAACACACACACACAGCGTGACAATAAAGTAACACAAGCATGCATACTGTACTGTATGTATGTGCACAAGCACTTAAGGCCACTGCTAACCTAACGTAGCAGGTGTTTACTTTTTTTGGTTGAAAATACGGTATCCCTGAAAACCAGAAACATCTGCTTTTTGCCATCACCGGAGGAGGGCGACTGCAGGCTAGTTTCTAGCAGAACTCGGTTCTAGCAGAACTCGGCAAGGCGTAAGCACACGACTGTGCTCGCATACTCCCTGTGTGTTAACAATAGCTAGCTAGCTGGGCCTTGCTACCAAACCTTTTACTTCGGTTTTGCCAATGGAAAGCTTATTGTGCTTTTTGATTAAAAAGTTATACAGGTCTTTAGGTCAGTTGGTTGGCTTGCTTGCTTGCTTTCTCTGCACGAGAAAGCCTATGCTGCTAGTCTAGCTAGCCAGCCAAGCAGCTGGCGCTAACAAACACTTAATTGAAAAATCCCATTCATAGTTCCCACCCTTACAGTTGACCAATCCCCAACGAAGAGGCTTAGACTTCAGCTACCAAACTTCAACTTGCCTCGTGTATTTTTTATGTGCGAGCGAACAATTGGAGAGAAAAAAAAACAGCTGAACACCAAAAATGAACAACAATGGCACAAAATGTTGTTATAATATATGCACGAAGCACAGCGCCATGTTTCGACTAGAATCAGAATGGCGCTAGAAGGTATATTTTGTTGCGCTGACTGACTTTTTTTTGTACATATAGCGATCACTAAACTTGATTTAGATGAAGATGTCTACTTCAACGGGTCGTCGGCGCAGGACCTACTGCTCACCCTGGACGAGGTCCTAATCCTCGACACTCGGAAGAGAAGGCGGAAAGAGACCGGCGTATGGGCACCCTGATGGAACTGCTGCAACGAGTAAATAAACAGCCTCTACCTTCTGTTCTATTGGCGAATGTATAAAAATCACTGGAGAACAAACTGGACAATCTCTGTTGGAGACTATCAACGGGACACGAAGAACTGGAATACCATATGTTTCTCAGAAACTTGGCTTAACGATGCATAATATACAACTATCTCGTTTTTCGATGCATCGGCAGGACAGAATGGAAGTGTCGGATAAGCGTAAGGAGGGTGGTGTGTGTCTCTTTATTAACAGCTGGCGTGCAATCTCTAATACTAAAAGAAGTCCCGAGGTTCTGCTCGCCTGAGTTGTGTATGTATTTACCTCCATAAGCAAACAAGAAAATGCTCACCCAGAGACGGCGTTCCCAATGGCCGGTGATTTTAACGCATGGGAACTGAAATCCGATTTACCGAATTTCTACAAGCACCAAGTCACCTTTGCAACAAGCGACGGGAAAAAACTCTAGATCACTTTTACTCCACACACTGAGACACCTTCAAAGCTCTCCTTTGCCCTCCATTTGGCAAATCTGACCATAACCTTATCCTCCGGATTACTGTTTACAAGCAAAAACTCAAACATGAAGTACCAGTGACGCACTCAATACGGGTGTGGTCCGATGAAGCGGAGGCTAAGCTACAGGACTGTTTCGCTAGCACAGACTGGAATATGGTCCAGGAGTTTACCACATCAGTCACCGGCTCCATTAATAAGTGCCATGGAAACATAATCCAACCAGAATCCATGGATTACAGGCAAAACATCCACACTGAACTAAAAGGCTAGAGTTGACACTTTCAAGTAGCAGGACACAAACCCCGGACGCTTATAAAAAAAATCCTGCTACGCCTGTCATGTTTTGTCTTATATTGTCTTGTCATTTTGCTTTCCCTTCTGTTCGTTTTCCCCCTGCTGGTCTTTTTTAGGTTCGTTCCCTTTTTTCTCTCTCCCTCCCTCTCTCTCTTCTCTCTATCGTTCCGTTCCTGCTCCCAGCTGTTCCTATTCCCCTAATCAATCATCTAATCTTTTCACACCTGTTCCGTATCTTGCCCTCTGATTAGAGTCCCTATTTCTCCCCTTGTCTTCCGTTTCTGTCCTGTCGGATCCTTGTATATTGTTCGCCGTGCTGTGTCTTGTTTCCCTCAGATGCTGCGTGTGAGCAGGTGTCTGAGTCTGCTACGGTCGGTGCCTTCCCGAGGCAACCTACAGTTTATGGTCGAGTCTCCAGTCTGTCCTCGTCACTACGAGTGGAATTAGTTTTTTATGTTTTGTTTTCTGCTCCGATTTGTCTGGGAGTATTGCCTATTTCCTTTACTGGAATAAAGACTCTGTTTTCGCCAAGTCGCTTTTGGGTCCTCATTCACCTGCATAACAGAAGGATCCGACCAAGAATGGACCCAGCGACTATGGATTCTCTCTACTCTACTCTCGAGTTCCAGGGAGCGATGCTCGGCAGACACGAGCAGGAATTGTCTGCTGCTCGGCATGCCGTTGAGACCCTGGCCGCTCAGGTCTCCGACCTCTCAGGACAGTATCAGAGTCTTCGTCTCGTGCCACCAGCTACTTCCGGGTCTTCCGAGCCTCCGGAACCTAGGGTTAATAACCCACCATGTTATTCTGGGCAGCCCACTGAGTGCCGCTCCTTTCTCACCCAGTGTGATATAGTGTTCTCTCTCCAACCCAACACATACTCAAGAGAGAGAGCTCGGATTGCCTACGTCATATCACTCCTTACTGGTCGGGCTCGGCAGTGGGGCACAGCTATCTGGGAGGCAAGCGCTGAGTGTACTAACAATTATCTGAACTTTAAAGAGGAGATGATAAGGGTTTTTGATCGTTCAGTTTTTGGGAAAGAAGCTTCCTG
Organism: Oncorhynchus gorbuscha; assembly: GCF_021184085.1. Lineage (NCBI taxonomy): Eukaryota > Metazoa > Chordata > Actinopteri > Salmoniformes > Salmonidae > Oncorhynchus > Oncorhynchus gorbuscha. The sequence goes on along the minus strand of NC_060180.1, from coordinate 35,706,253 downwards.
GTCCCTGTCTTCCCTATGTCAAGGTAATCGATCCATAACGGATTACTCTATAGAGTTTCGCACTCTTGCTGCCTCCAGTAACTGGAACGAGCAGGCGTTGCTCGCTCATTTTCTGGAGGGACTCCACGCTAAGGTTAAGGATGAGATTCTCTCTCGGGAGGTTCCATCCAGCGTGGATTCTTTGATTGAACTCGCTATTCGCATTGAACGACGGGTAGATCTTCGTCACCGAGCTCATAGAAGAGAGCTCGCGTTAACTGTGTCTCCCCTCTCTCCGACACTACCATCTTTCCCCACTGACTCAGGTGTTGAGCCCATGCAGCTGGGGGTATTCGCATTTCGACTAAGGAGAGGGAACGGAGAATCACCAACCGCCTCTGTCTCTATTGCGGTTCCGCTGGTCATTTTGTCATTTCATGTCCAGTTAAAGGCCAGAGCTCATCAGTAAGCGGAGGGCGACTGATAAGCGCTACTAGACGGTCCTCTCCGTCAAGTACCTGTACTACCTTACCGGTCCATCTACGCTGGACCGGATCGGCAGCTTCCTGCAGTGCATTAATAGACTCTGGGGCGGAGGGCTGTTTTATGGACGAAGCCTGGGCTCGGGAACATGACATTCCTCTCAGACAGTTAGGGAGCCCACGGTCATGTTTGCCTTGGATGGTAGTCCTCTCCCCAGTATATTATGTGAAACACTACCTTTAACCCTCACTGTATCTGGTAACCATAGTGAGACCATTTCTTTTTTGATTTTTTGTTCACCTTTTACACCTGTTGTTTTGGGTCATCCCTGGCTTGTGTGTCATAATCCTTCTTTTGATTGGTCTAGTAATTCTATCCTTTCCTGGAACGTTTCTTGTCATGTGAAGTGTTTAATGTCTGCAATTTCTGCTGTTTGTTCTGCTCCCTCTTCACAGGAGGAACCTGGTGATTTGACAGGAGTGCCGGAGGAATATCATGGTCTGCGCACGGTCTTCAGTCGGTCCAGAACCAACTCCCTTCCTCCTCACCGGTCGTATGATTGTTGTTCTGATCTCCTCAAGAAGCGTTTTGCATCCGCTCCTATCCTTGTTGCACCTGACGTCACTAAACAGTTTATTGTCGAGGTTGACGCGTCGGGGGTGGGCGTGGGAGCCATTCTGTCCCAGCGCTCCGATACTGACGATGGGGTCCACCCTTGCGCGTATTTTTCTCATCGCCTGTCACCGTCGGAACGTAACTATGATGTGGCTAACCGTGAACTGCTCGCCATCCGTTTAGCCCTAGGCAAATGGCGACAGTGGTTGGAGGGGGCGACCGTTCCTTTTGTCGTTTGGACTGACCAAAGTAACCTTGAGTACATCCGTTCTGCCAAACGACTGAATGTGCGTCATGCTCGTTGGGCGTTGTTTTTCGCTCGTTTCGAGTTCGTTATTTCTTATTGCCCGGGTACTAAGAACACCAAGCCTCATGCTTTATCCCGTCTCTTTAGTTCTTCTGTGGCTTCTACTGTTCCCGAGGGGATCCTTCCTGTTGGGCGTGTTGTCGGGTTGACTGTCTGGGGAATTGAGAGACAGGTTAAGCAAGCACTCACGCGTCGCCGCGCGCTTGTCCTAGTAACCTTCTTTTCGTTCCTGTTTCTACTCGTCTGGCTGTTCTTCAGTGGGCTCACTCTGCCAAGTTAGCTGGCCATCCCGGCGTTCGAGGTACTCTTGCTTCTATTCGCCAGCGCTTTTGGTGGCCTACTCAGGAGCGTGACACGCGCCGTTTCGTGGCTGCGTGTTCGGACTGCGCGCAGAATAAGTCTGGTAATTTTTTTTCTGCTTCTGCTCCTGGTCTTGCTGAGTCTCAGTCTGTTCCCTGCCACCGCATCTCTCCTGGTCTTGTTCCTGCCCTTACTGTGTCTCAGTCTGTCCCTAGTTGTTACTCTCCTGGCCTGTTTGGTCCTGTTTGCTCTAAAGCTTTCAGTTCTCTACCCGTGTCTCATTTTTTTTTTTAGAGTAGTACCCTAGTTTCCCTTTTTATCGTTTTCCGTTACGGTCCTGAGGAGAGGAGTTGGGTTCTTTCTCGGCACGTGCTGGACCGTTTGTGATCTATGATTTCCTCCGTTGCCGCCAGTGTTCCTCCTCGAGAGCGCCAGGAGGCGCTCGGTGAGTGGGGGGGTACTGTCATGTTTTGTCTTATATTGTCTTGTCATTTTGCTTTCCCTTCTGTTCGTTTTCCCCCTGCTGGTCTTTTTAGGTTCGTTCCCTTTTTTCTCTCTCCCTCCCTCTCTCTCTTCTCTCTATCGTTCCGTTCCTGCTCCCAGCTGTTCCTATTCCCCTAATCAATCATCTAATCTTTTCACACCTGTTCCGTATCTTGCCCTCTGATTAGAGTCCCCATTTCTCCCCTTGTCTTCCGTTTCTGTCCTGTCGGATCCTTGTATATTGTTCGCCGTGCTGTGTCTTGTTTCCCTCAGATGCTGCGTGTGAGCAGGTGTCTGAGTCTGCTACGGTCGGTGCCTTCCCGAGGCAACCTACAGTTTATGGTCGAGTCTCCAGTCTGTCCTCGTCACTACGAGTGGAATTAGTTTTTTATGTTTTGTTTTCTGCTCCGATTTGTCTGGGAGTATTGCCTATTTCCTTTACTGGAATAAAGACTCTGTTTTCGCCAAGTCGCTTTTGGGTCCTCATTCACCTGCATAACAACGCCATCCGTTGAACCGTCGAAGAGGCAAAGCGACAATACAGGACTAAGATCGAATCCTACTACACTGGCTTTGACTCTCGTTGGATGTATCCGGCTTTACAAACTATCACGGATTACAAAGGGAAACCCAACCATGGAGCTGCCCAGTGACGCGAGCCTACCAGACAAGCTGAATGCCTTCTATGCTTGCTTAAGGCGCAAGCTACACTGAACCATGCGTGAGAGCACTAGCTGTTCCTGGTGACTGTGTGATCACACTCTCCATTGCCGATGTGAGTAAGACCTCTAAACAGATTAACATTCATAAGGCTGCAGGGCCAGATGGATTACCAGGATGAGTACCAGCTGGCACTTAAGTGTCTTCTATTACATTTCAACCTCTTAATGACTCGGGTGGTAATACTTACCTACAAAATTTCAAGAAGACCACCATAGTCCCTGCGACCAAGATAGCCAAGATCACCTGTCTGAATGACTATCACCCCATAGCACTTACATCTGTATCCATGAAATGCTTTGAAAGGCTGGTCATGGCCTACATCAACATCATCATCCCAGACCCACTCTAATTTCCATACTGCCCAAACAGATCCACTGACGACGCAATATCTATTGTCACATACTATCCAGTCAAATCAAGGGTCAGTGTGGCAGATGTGATGTTGCCTACCCTCACCACATGGGGTCGGTCCACCAGGAAGTATTGGATCCAGTTGCAGAAGGAGGTGTTCAGTCCCAGTGTCCTACGCTTGTTGACGAGCTTGGAGGGGACAATGGTGTTGAACATCGAGCTGCATTTAATGAACAGCACTCTCACATATGTATTCCTCATATGGGGATTAAAGACGGGGACAAGAAGAGGGTTAAAAGGACAGTATGCCTGCCAGGTATTATGTGCATAGTCTGAGAACCGCACCCAGTAATAACGTCTGGCCCCGCGTCCTTGGGAAATCATCCAGTCCTCTGGGTCGGCCCTCACGTGTTGTTATTGTCGAAGCGTGCATGAAATGCATTGAGTTAGTCTGGTAGAGAGGCATCGTTGGGCAGATCACGGCTGGGTCTTCCTTTGTAACCCGTAATGGACTGTAGCCCATTCCACATACCTGTGTAATATGAATGCCTTATTCCAATATTGTCCTTTTGCTCGTTTGATGACTCTGCGGAGGTCATAGTGAGACTGCTTTTACTTGTTCCTGTCCTCAGCCATAGCCTCAGGGTTGTCTGCCCTGTGTGCGGTAGCCCTGTTCTTTTAGTTTAGCGCCAACCTCTGTTAATCCAGGGATTTCGGATTGGGGAAGAAGCGAACCTTTACTGTGGGGACAACGTCGCCAATACGTTTCCTAATGAAGCTGGTGACGTAGGTGGTTATGCTCTCCCCCTTTTGATTTCCCTGACTCCACTGTCCTGTCCACTTGGCAGGGATGTAAAAAGTACTAAGTTGTCATACTTGAGTAAAAGTAAAGATATCTTAAATATTTTAGTTGAGTCATTTTTTTAAAGTATGAAAAGTAAATGGAATTGCTAAAATGTATTTAAGTATCAAAAGTAAAAGTATAAATCATTTCAAATTCCTTATATTAAGCAAACCAGATAGCACAATTTTATTTTTTTAAGTTAACGGCTAGCCAGGGTCACACTCCAACACTCAGACATAATTTACAAATGAAGCATTTGTGTTTAGTGAGTCTGCCAGATCAGATGCAGTAGGGATGACCAGCGATGTTCTCTTGAATTGGACAATTCAATGGACCTGGGGCAATAACCGGTTGGCCCTCTTCTATCAGAAAAACCTCAATAACCTTCGTTATACTAAATGTATGTGTCGATAGGTGACAACTTGTCATCCCCATTTGTCAATTTACACAGTACCTGTGAGAAAATGATTTAGGTAAATGGCCAATCCTGAAAAGGAAACAACACTTTTTTGACTGGATCCTTTCAACGAATCACCACCTCACGTTTATTTCTACATAACGACAGGGGTTGACTTTCATTTGAATGATAACTTAACCCTCAAATCCATGAATTTGAGCCACAATGGTCTGAAAATGACAGCTACGTTCCAAGTCCCACTACGGACTGGCGCGGACGACAAAAACACTTGTACTAAACCAAAGATATTGGCCGGTTTTAAGCAATTGATTTTGTAAGATCGCGATGAATATAAACTCTAATACTAACATCACCAATATGGGGTAAAAATGATGTGTATTTCCTGTCATTCTTGTGTGGTAAAAACATTTGTAATGTAGTAACACGTTCTGTCCACCATAGGGGAATTAGCGTAATTACATAATTAAATATGTCAATATTTTTATATATAATGATAGTAATTGTAGCACACTCACACACTTCCATCCATTTCTCTCTACTTTAACCATAAATGCTCATAAGCACAATTTAACCAGGCACATTAGACTAGAGCGTGTCCATAGGGGCTGAACGTTTGATATCCCTACATTCACTTTTGCTTTGTGGCCGTAGTGGGAAAGGGGCTTCTCCCGCCATTCAATTCAGACCCGAGCCTTGGCTTCTGCAAGACAAATGCGACCAACTACACTACAACCACGAAGGCAGAAAAGTCAAGTAATGGACATGGAGTTCTGCTGGGACTTCCCCAACGCGGTCACCGAGAGGTTCGCCAGACGAACTGACTTTGTTTCAAAGAAAAAGGTAGGCCTAAGTGCATTTCCCTTTACAATTTAAAGGGTTAGGCTGCTGTTGAGGGTGAGGCTACTTCATGAGAATAGAATCCCTTTCAATGCATTCGATTCATTGTTTTGATGACACTGACGTTCTGGGTCGTTTTTGGTGCCACCTATCAGATGTTACTGTGGAGACCACATCGACGTATGGCTTGAGTGGAGCGGAGCAGTGTGCCCTCTTCTCGGCTGATATGAGATATACCACCATCAGAGCTATCGCTTGTGTATCTTTGGTTACAATGCTATGTACATTTGGTGACCATTTTTGTCAATTTCGGGTTAATAGTCTGTGTTGGAGCGATCTGTTGCACGGGGAACTTGGGCTTCATCAAGGTTTATAATGAGTAAATCTGGCTTTCATAACAGCCCGTGCTCACCCAGCTACCGACCTTGACCCGCACGCCATTGAAACACATGCACACGTACACCCACACCTGTATGTCTTGAGGTGGTACTTCCTGTCCCTGATCATGTGGGGTGCTCTGGAGAGGATGGCGTTCCGCATCACCTTCCCCCCTCGCTGCAGCCTCTCTGACTGAACCTGGAGACGTCACACAGGAACACCATACTTCCGTCAGCACTAGCTAGACAGTAACAATCATAGTGAGAGTCTCAGCCTCCGGGTTTGAATCATTTAAAGGATGTGCTGAGAAATCCAGGGGGCTTTCATTTCATGCCCCTTGGCAACAAAAGCCCCGCCCATCCCCCTCACATTTACTATATACCCGCTAAGACGTGAATCACAACCACCCAACCTATCGTAACACTCCCAGTTTCCATAGCAACCACACAACTGCTGTCTGCGATGGTGGAGCCATGAATGAAAGGTGAGAAAATAAGAGAAAAACCCAAATCACACCCACACAGAGAGCTACTTCTGCCACAGCTCAGAACTACAAAAGAGGGCATCATAATTGAGCAGATGGTACCTTTTGTTCCGTGAACATGAATTACCTTTCATTAGAATAACTACAGAGGTAGCGGTGTGTGTGTGTGCCTGCGTGTTTGGTTGTGTGACCACTTTTAGGATACACACACACCGCAGCTTAAAGTCTTTACACTGTATACAGATTTTAAAAGACAGTAGTTTGGGTTTTGTTGAGCACGATAAGGGATATTACCGTCACGGTATAACATTGACACGGGCCCATCTTACCTTGTTGAGAGACTTGTTCAGGAGGCTGAGAGTATTGGAACCTAGACTGTCTTTGTCTGCCAGCCCTGAGGGAGAAGGGAGACAGAGTTATCACCATGGTGATATGTGTAATATGCTATCTTTAGATTATACAGTCAACTGCATTGTAGTTACTCACGATCATTGTTGGATCCACTCTCCATGGCTCCATATGGAGGGGCCAGAAGTCCAGCCATACACTGACGGTACTTCTACAACACAACGCACGCATGATTAGTCATCGTAATCGATAAACACACACACACACATCTGTCTGACCCTACTTTACCATTCATCTGAACAGGGCTCGAGAGCATTACTCACCACTTCACAACAACACATGTGTATGTACACGCTGTATATGAATAATGTTGTATGTGTATGTACACGCTGTATATGAATAATGTTGTATGTGTATGAATAATGTTGTATGTGTATGAATAATGTTGTATGTGTATGTACACGCTGTATATGAATAATGTTGTATGTGTATGAATAATGTTGTATGTGTATGAATAATGTTGTATGTGTATGAATAATGTTGTATGTGTATGAATAATGTTGTATGTGTATGCATAATGTTGTATGTGTATGTACACGCTGTATATGAATAATGTTGTATGTGTATGAATAATGTTGTATGTGTATGAATAATGTTGTATGTGTATGAATAATGTTGTATGTATATGTACACGCTGTATATGAATAATGTTGTATGTGTATGAATAATGTTGTATGTGTATGAATAATGTTGTATGTGTATGAATAATGTTGTATGTATATGAATAATGTTGTATGTGTATGTACACGCTGTATATGAATAATGTTGTATGTGTATGAATAATGTTGTATGTGTATGAATAATGTTGTATGTGTATGAATATGTTGTATGTATATGAATAATGTTGTATGTGTATGAATAATGTTGTATGTGTATGAATAATGTTGTATGTATATGAATAATGTTGTATGTATATGAATAATGTTGTATGTGTATGAATAATGTTGTATGTGTATGAATAATGTTGTATGTGTATGAATAATGTTGTATGTGTATGTACACGCTGTATATGAATATGTTGTATGTATATGAATAATGTTGTATGTGTATGAATAATGTTGTATGTGTATGAATAATGTTGTATGTATATGAATAATGTTGTATGTATATGAATAATGTTGTATGTGTATGAATAATGTTGTATGTGTATGAATAATGTTGTATGTATATGAATAATGTTGTATGTATATGAATAATGTTGTATGTGTATGTACACGCTGTATATGAATATGTTGTATGTATATGAATAATGTTGTATGTGTATGAATAATGTTGTATGTATATGAATAATGTTGTATGTGTATGAATAATGTTGTATGTATATGAATAATGTTGTATGTGTATGAATAATGTTGTATGTGTATGAATAATGTTGTATGTATATGAATATGTTGTATGTGTATGTACACGCTGTATATGAATATGTTGTATGTGTATGAATAATGTTGTATGTATATGAATAATGTTGTATGTGTATGAATAATGTTGTATGTATATGAATAATGTTGTATGTGTATGAATAATGTTGTATGTATATGAATAATGTTGTATGTGTATGAATATGTTGTATGTATATGAATAATGTTGTATGTGTATGAATAATGTTGTATGTATATGAATAATGTTGTATGTGTATGAATAATGTTGTATGTGTATGAATAATGTTGTATGTATATGAATAATGTTGTATGTGTATGAATAATGTTGTATGTATATGAATAATGTTGTATGTGTATGAATAATGTTGTATGTGTATGAATAATGTTGTATGTGTATGAATAATGTTGTATGTGTATGAATAATGTTGTATGTGTATGTACACGCTGTATATGAATATGTTGTATGTATATGAATAATGTTGTATGTGTATGAATAATGTTGTATGTGTATGAATAATGTTGTATGTGTATGAATAATGTTGTATGTATATGAATAATGTTGTATGTGTATGAATAATGTTGTATGTGTATGAATAATGTTGTATGTGTATGAATAATGTTGTATGTATATGAATAATGTTGTATGTGTATGAATAATGTTGTATGTATATGAATAATGTTGTATGTATATGTACACGCTGTATATGAATATGTTGTATGTATATGAATAATGTTGTATGTGTATGAATAATGTTGTATGTATATGAATAATGTTGTATGTGTATGAATAATGTTGTATGTGTATGAATAATGTTGTATGTGTATGTACACGCTGTATATGAATAATGTTGTATGTGTATGAATAATGTTGTATGTGTATGAATAATGTTGTATGTGTATGAATATGTTGTATGTATATGAATAATGTTGTATGTGTATGAATAATGTTGTATGTGTATGAATAATGTTGTATGTGTATGAATAATGTTGTATGTGTATGAATAATGTTGTATGTGTATGAATAATGTTGTATGTATATGAATATGTTGTATGTGTATGTACACGCTGTATATGAATAATGTTGTATGTATATGAATAATGTTGTATGTGTATGAATAATGTTGTATGTATATGAATAATGTTGTATGTGTATGAATATGTTGTATGTATATGAATAATGTTGTATGTGTATGAATAATGTTGTATGTATATGAATAATGTTGTATGTGTATGAATAATGTTGTATGTGTATGAATAATGTTGTATGTGTATGAATAATGTTGTATGTATATGAATAATGTTGTATGTATATGTACACGCTGTATATGAATATGTTGTATGTATATGAATAATGTTGTATGTGTATGAATAATGTTGTATGTATATGAATAATGTTGTATGTGTATGAATAATGTTGTATGTGTATGAATAATGTTGTATGTGTATGTACACGCTGTATATGAATAATGTTGTATGTGTATGAATAATGTTGTATGTGTATGAATAATGTTGTATGTGTATGAATATGTTGTATGTATATGAATAATGTTGTATGTGTATGAATAATGTTGTATGTGTATGAATAATGTTGTATGTGTATGAATAATGTTGTATGTGTATGAATAATGTTGTATGTGTATGAATAATGTTGTATGTATATGAATATGTTGTATGTATATGAATAATGTTGTATGTGTATGAATAATGTTGTATGTGTATGAATAATGTTGTATGTGTATGAATAATGTTGTATGTATATGAATAATGTTGTATGTATATGAATAATGTTGTATGTGTATGAATAATGTTGTATGTATATGAATAATGTTGTATGTGTATGAATATGTTGTATGTATATGAATAATGTTGTATGTGTATGAATAATGTTGTATGTATATGAATAATGTTGTATGTGTATGAATAATGTTGTATGTGTATGAATAATGTTGTATGTGTATGTATACGCTGTATATGTATGTTGTATGTATATAATAATGTTGTATGAATAATATGAATAATGTTGTATGTGTATGAATAATGTTGTATGTATATGAATAATGTTGTATGTGTATGAATAATGTTGTATGTATATGAATAATGTTGTATGTGTATGAATAATGTTGTATGTGTATGAATAATGTTGTATGTGTATGAATAATGTTGTATGTGTATGAATAATGTTGTATGTGTATGAATAATGTTGTATGTGTATGAATAATGTTGTATGTATATGAATAATGTTGTATGTGTATGAATAATGTTGTATGTATATGAATAATGTTGTATGTGTATGAATAATGTTGTATGTATGAATAATGTTGTAATGTAATGTATGAATATGTTGTATGTAATGAATAATGTTGTATGTGTATGAATAATGTTGTATGTATATGAATAATGTATGTATATGTACACGCTGTATATGAATATGTTGTATGTATATGAATAATGTTGTATGTGTATGAATAATGTTGTATGTATATGAATAATGTTGTATGTATATGAATAATGTTGTATGTATATGAATAATGTTGTATGTGTATGAATAATGTTGTATGTGTATGAATAATATTTGTATGTATATGAATAATGTTGTATGTGTATGAATAATGTTGTATGTGTATGAATAATGTTGTATGTGTATGAATAATGTTGTATGTATATGAATAATGTTGTATGTGTATGAATAATGTTGTATGTGTATGTACACGCTGTATATGAATATGTTGTATGTATATGAATAATGTTGTATGTGTATGAATAATGTTGTATGTATATGAATAATGTTGTATGTGTATGAATAATGTTGTATGTGTATGAATAATGTTGTATGTGTATGTACACGCTGTATATGAATATGTTGTATGTATATGAATAATGTTGTATGTGTATGAATAATGTTGTATGTGTATGAATAATGTTGTATGATGAATAATGTTGTATATGAATAATATGAAATAATGTTGTATGTGTATGAATAATGTTGTATGTGTATGACACGCTGTATATGAATATGTTGTATGTATATGAATAATGTTGTATGTGTATGAATAATGTTGTATGTGTATGAATAATGTTGTATGTGTATGAATAATGTTGTATGTGTATGAATAATGTTGTATGTGTATGAATAATGTTGTATGTGTATGAATAATGTTGTATGTATATGAATAATGTTGTATGTGTATGTACACGCTGTATATGAATATGTTGTATGTATATGAATAATGTTGTATGTGTATGAATAATGTTGTATGTGTATGAATAATGTTGTATGTATATGAATAATGTTGTATGTGTATGAATAATGTTGTATGTGTATGAATAATGTTGTATGTGTATGAATAATGTTGTATGTGTATGAATAATGTTGTATGTATATGAATAATGTTGTATGTGTATGAATAATGTTGTATGTGTATGAATAACGCTGTATATGAATAATGTTGTATGTGTATGAATAATGTTGTATGTATATGAATAATGTTGTATGTATATGAATAATGTTGTATGTGTATGAATAATGTTGTATGTGTATGTACACGCTGTATATGAATAATGTTGTATGTATATGAATAATGTTGTATGTGTATGAATAATGTTGTATGTGTATGAATAATGTTGTATGTATATGAATAATGTTGTATGTGTATGAATAATGTTGTATGTGTATGAATAATGTTGTATGTATATGAATAATGTTGTATGTGTATGAATAATGTTGTATGTGTATGAATAATGTTGTATGTATATGAATAATGTTGTATGTGTATGAATAATGTTGTATGTATATGAATAATGTTGTATGTGTATGAATAATGTTGTATGTGTATGAATAATGTTGTATGTGTATGAATAATATTGTATGTGTATGAATAATGTTGTATGTGTATGAATAATGTTGTATGTGTATGAATAATGTTGTATGTGTATGAATAATGTTGTATGTGTATGAATAATGTTGTATGTGTATGAATAATGTTGTATGTGTATGAATAAGGTGAATGCACCAATTTGTAAGTCGCTCTGGATAAGAGCGTCTGCTAAATGACTTAAATGTAAATGTAATGTAAATGTAATAATGTTGTATGTATATGAATAATGTTGTATGTGTATGAATAATGTTGTATGTGTATGAATAATGTTGTATGTGTATGAATAATGTTGTATGTATATGAATAATGTTGTATGTATATGAATAATGTTGTATGTGTATGTACACGCTGTGTATGAATAATGTTGTATGTGTATGAATAATGTTGTATGTGTATGAATAATGTTGTATGTATATGAATAATGTTGTATGTATATGAATAATGTTGTATGTATATGAATAATGTTGTATGTGTATGCATAATGTTGTATGTGTATGTACACGCTGTATATGAATATGTTGTATGTGTATGAATAATGTTGTATGTGTATGAATAATGTTGTATGTGTATGCAGTACAGGACCTTAAGTTGTATTTTTCTTATTTTACATTTGCGTTGGCGTTCTCATCTATTAGTGTTATTAGTGTTTCGTGTGGAACCCAGGAAGAGTAGCTACCGCCACTGCAACAGCTAATGGGGACCCAAATAAAATGCCACGCTCTGGTCATTAGATCAATATATGACCCTGAGTTGCTCCACCCCCCTTACCCACACATGCCATTAAGGCAGCCCCCCCCCCCCCCGATTCAGAGGGGTTGGGTTAAACATTTCAGTTGAAGGCATTCGGTTGTACAACTGACTAGGTATCCACCCCTTCCCTTTCCCCTTTCGAACGAGCACGCACGCCGGTACACACAGCCTACAACCTTCCCTCAAAACAAAGCCCGTTGTCACCTAGGGACCGTTTACATGTGAACATCTCAAATGACCTAACAAACACACACATGCACGAGGCTGTATTCTAATCAGGGTCAATGAGTACAGCAAGGACAACAGACTGCAGTGGAGTGTTTAGCAAGTGTGTGTTAGCGCCTAGGGCTGCTGCCGCCATTCACTGTTGTCAGTCGGCAACAGTCATGCAAATAACTGTCGGTCTCGCGGTAATCGCCCGTTTATTAACATAAAACACATTTAGCATCTCAGGCCTTCCACACATAGACTATAAGCCACTGGTGCGGACCTTTGGAACATCTAAATTTTAAAATGTGCAATAAATCCATGTAATATATCCGACACCGTCACAATAAATGCATTATTTATTTTAGGCAGGTCTAAAGAAACAACAACATGATATGAAGACATTATATTTCAGTAGAATAGCATAGCATATTCTGTGGTTCCTTATGTTAGGCCATGATCTGGCTATGCCATATGGCTGTGGGCTACACTAGTTCATTTAGCAGACACGATTTGCTTATAATTCCCATGGCATTATGTTACATATGCCAGGTAGGTAGCCTGGTTGTAAAGCGGATTCATGTGCTTAACTTTAAAATATAGCAGCATGAGAAAGCTGGGATCCTCTTTCAAATGATGGCCAGTCAACACTCAAATACATAGTTTGTCACACACACATGAATCTACAGTTGAAGTCGGAAGTTTACATACACCTTAGCCAACTACATTTAAACTTAGTTTTTCATCATTCCTGAAATTTAAACCTAGTATAAATTCCCTGTCTCAGTTCAGTTAGGATCACCACTTTATGAATGTGAAATGTCAGAATAATAGTAGACAGAATAATACATTTCAGCTTTTATTTCTTTCATCACATTCCCAGTGGGTCACTCAATTAGTATTTGGTAGCTTTGCCTTTAAATTGTTTAACTTGGTTCAAACGTTTCGGGTAGCCTTCCACAAGTTTCCATAAGTTGGGTGAATTTTGTCCCTTTCCTCCTGACAGGTGTAACTGAGTCAGGTTTGTAGGCCTTCTGGCTCACACATGCTTTTTCAGTTCTGCCCACAAATGTTCTATAGGATTGAGGTCAGGGCTTTGTGATGGCCACTCCAATACCTTGACTTTGTTGTCCTTAAGCCATTTTGCCATAACTTTGGAAGTATGCTTGGGGTCATTGTCCATTTAGAAGAACCATTTGCAACAAAGCTTTAACTTCCTGACTGATGCCTTGAGATGTTGCTTCAATATAACCACATCATTTTCTTTTTTCATGATGCCATCTATTTTGTGAACTGCACCAGTCCCTCCTGCAGCAAAGCACCCCACAACATGATGCTGCCACCCCGTGCATCACGTTTGGGATGGTGTTCTTTGGCTTGCAAGCCTCCCCATTTTCCCCCAAACATAACGATGGTCATTATGGTCAAACCATTCTATTTTTGTTTCATCAGACCAGAGGACATTTTTCCAAAAAGTATGATCTTTGTCCCCATGTGCAGTTGCAAACCGTAGTCTGGCTTTTTTTTGGCGGTTTTGGAGCAGTGGCTTTTTCCTTATTGTGCAGCCTCTCAGATTATGTCGATATAGGACTTGTTTTACTGAGGATATAGATACTTTTGTACCCGTTTCCTCCAGCATCTACACAAGGTCCTTTGCTGTTGTTCTGGGATTGATTTGCACTTTTCGCACTAAAGTACGTTCATCTCTAGGAGACAGAACGCATCTCCTTCCTGAGCGGTTTGACGGCTGCGTGGTCCCACAGTGTTTATACTTATGTACTATTGTTTGTACAGATGAACGTGGTACCTTCAGGCATTTGGAAATTGCTCCCAAGTTTGAACCAGACTTGTGGAGATCTACAATATATTTTCTGAGGTCTTGGCTGATCTCTTTTGATTTTCCCATGATGTCAAGCAAAGAGGCACTGAGTTTGAAGGTAGGCCTTGAAATACATCCATAGGTACACCTCCAATTGACTCAAATGATGTCAATTAGCCTATCAGAAGCTTCTAAAGTCATGACATTTTTTTCTGGAATTTTCCAAGCTGTTTAAAGGCACAGTCAACTTAGTGTATGTAAGCTTCTGACCTACTGGATTTGTGATACAGTGAATTAATCTGTCTGTTGTTTGTTGGAAAAATTACTTTTTTCATGCACACAGTAGATGCCCTAACAGACTTGCCAAAACTATAGATTGATAACAAGAAATGTGTGGAGTGGTTGAAAATGAGTTTTAATGACTCCAACCTAAGTGTATGTAAACTTCCGACTTCAACTGTATCTATCTATCTCTCTATATCGAAACACACACAGTGTCACGACTTCTGCCAAGTCGAAGTCTCCTTGTTCGGGGCGGTGCTCGGCAATCGACGTCACTGGTCTTCTAGCCATCATTGATCCATTTTTCATTTTCCATTGGTTTTGTCTTGTCTTCCTACACACCTGGTTTCAATCCCGTTCATTACCTGTTGTGAATTTAACCCTCTGTTTCCCCTCATGTCTTTGTCAGAGATTGTTTGTTGTTCAGTTTTTGTGTTGTTTGTATTGTTGCGCGACGGGTCCTCGTACTCCATCGTGTTTTATTTGGATTCATTAGTTTTGGAGTTATGTTTTGTTTACAGTCATTAAACAACTCCATTCCATTAAGTTTGATTCTCCTGCGCCTGACTTCCCTGCCACCTATACACACGACTCTGACACTCACACACACACACATATAAATAAATAATGTATGATTGTGTGAGATAGACAGTACGGACAGTATATGAATATAAAAAGTGTGTACAGCAGTAGTTGTATAGGATGAGCCTTGGCTAGAATACAGCATATACATATGAAGTGGGTGGCTGAGGTCCTTGATGGTCTTCTCGGCCTTCCTGTGACACCGGGCGCTGTAGGTGTCCTGGAGGGCAGGCAGCGTGACCCCGTTAATGCGTTGGGCTGACCGCACTCTCTGGAGAGCCCTGCGGTTGTGGACGGTGCAGTTGCCGTACCAGGTGGTGATACAGCTCAACAGGATGCTCTCAATGGTGCATCTGTAGAAGTTCATGAGGGTCTTAGGGGCCAAGCAAGATTCCTTCAGCCTCTTTGTTGAAGAGGCGCTGTTGCACCTTCTTCACCACACGGTCTGTGTGGATAGAATATTTCAGATTGTCAGTGATGTGCACACCGAGGAACTTGAAGCTTTTCACCCTCTCCACTGCGGCCCCATCAATGTGATGGGCAAGTGCTCTTTCTGCTGTCTCCTGAAGTCCACGATTAGCTCCTTCGTTTTGTTGATGTTGAGAGGTTGGTTTCCTGGCACCACTCCGCCAGGGCCCTCACCTCCTCCCTGTAGGTTATTTCGTTGTTGTTTGTAATCAGGCCTACCACTGTTGTGTGTTCTGCAAACTTGACGTTTGAGTTGGAGATGGGCAAGGCTAACTGATGCACGTGACTATGATTTGAAAAAGTCGCAAAAAAAATAGCATGTGCATTCTCTTGCCTTAGACTGCACACGCTGGGCATCATTCACAAGTGAAACTATACTTAGTATTAATATTGTTATCATCATCATCATCATCATCATCATCATTTTAATCTTGTCTTTCATATACGTGTGAAATTTGTTTTGATTTAGAATGGGCCATCAAAAATACGTCACCCACAGTTCATTTTCATGCCAGTCAGGTCGGCTACTCTGGTTGTAAAGCGAAGCAATGTGTTTAATATTAGGAAAGTTGGGAAATAAATATAGTTGGCCTAGCCTATAGAAAGCTGATGGAATCCTCCTCTTTTTAATATATATATATTTTTTATTTCACCTTTATTTAACCAGGTAGGCCAGTTGAGAACAAGTTCTCATTTACAACTGCGACCTGGCCAAGATAAAGCAAAGCAGTGCGACACAAACAACAACACAGAGTAACACATGGGATAAACAAACATACAGTCAATAACACAATAGGAAAAGTCCATATACAGTGTGTGCAAATGGCGTGAGGTGGTAAGGCAATAAATAGGCCGGTGAGCAAGTTTGTTGGGGACTAATGACCACCCGCGGCACCAGAGGACAGTTTTGGAGCAGCCTGGCTACTGTGACTCAACGGTCATATGGAATTTGACTGCGGTCATGACTCGTGGCTGCCGGTGTGGAGGTAAGACGGTCCCCATAACGGTCACCGTAACAGCCCTTTATCAGCCCCACTCGCTCTTGTGTTCATATCCACATTTCAAGACAAATATTGCAGATTGCTTGACTTCCTTAACCCTGCCTGATTGCGCAACACACACATGGATGAACTTACAAACGTTCTCCGGTATTATGTCATTCTGAACTCTAACGTCTCTTAAGTCATTACCAGGCAAGCCCATGCCTTCAGGAGTCTGCCAAAACACACACAGGAAGAGAGGCCCTTTAACATTCAGGAACCTGCTGACACACACACACACACAGGAAGAGAGGCCCTTTAACATTCAGGAACCTGCTGACACACACACACACACACACACACACACACACACACACACACACACACACACACACACACACACACACACACACACACACACACACACACACACACACACACACACACACACACACACACACACACACACACACACACACAGGAAGAGAGACCCTTTAACATTCAGGAACCTGCTGACACACACACACACACACAACCAACAATCAGCTGATTAATCACATTTGCACTGAAATCATAACAGACTTTACCGGGTGTTTGTATTTTCTATCAAGTCATGAATGAATACGCACACACACACACACACACACGACTAAACTCACCCAGGGTCTTCACTAAGCCTACGGCTCCTGTAATCCACATCACACAGGACTACCCCAGAGGTCTCCTCTCACACACACACACACTCAGTCCTCTTTGAAACAGCGCTCCAGTTCTTAGCGTCTCTCTAAATGAGACAAGCGCCTGACCAAGCAGAGGTTGCCACGACAATCACAGCTTTTCAGAGAGCGAGAGAAAGGGGGAGAGTGTGTGTGTGAGAGAGCGAGTGTGTGAGAGAGAGTGTGAGTGTGTGAAAGAGAGACGGAAGAACGATAGACAGAAAGCATTTGTTTCAGAGAATCCCAAAGAAACCAAAATGTTACTATAACGTAGTTATGAGGCAAAGACCATTCAAATCAAATGTATTTGTCACGTGCCGAATACCTTACCGTGAAATGCTTACTTACAAGCCCTTAGCCAACAATGCAGCTTAAAATAAAACAGAGTTAAGAAAATATTTACTTAATAAACTAAAGTAACAAATAAAAGAAAATGACAATAACAACGCTATATACAGTTGAAGTCAGAAGTTTACATACACTTAGGTTGGAGTCATTAAAACTCATTTTTCAACCATTCCACAAATTTCTTGTGAACAAACTATAGTTTTGGCAAGTCGGTGAGGACATCTACTTTGTGCATGACACAAGTAATTTTTCCAACAATTGTTTACAGACAAATTATTTCACATATAATTCACAGTATCACAATTCCAGTAAGTCAGAAGTTTACATACACTAGGTTGACTGTCCCTTTAAACAGCTTGGAAAATTCCAGAAAATGATGTCATGGCTTTAGAAGCTTCTGATAGGCTAATTGAAGTCAATTGGGTGTGTACCTGTGGATGTATTTCAAGGCCTACCTTCAAACTCAGTGCCTCTTTGCTTGACATCATGGGAAAATCAAAAGAAATCAGCCAAGACCTCAGAATTGTTTTGTTGTTGACCTCTACAAGTCTGATTCATCCTTGAGAGCAATTTTCAAATGCCTGAAGGTACCACGTTCATCAATACAAACTATAGTATGCAAGTATAAACACCATGGGACCATGCAGCCGTCATACCGCTCAGGAAGGAGATGTATTCTGTCTCCTAGAGATGAACATACTTTAGTGCGAAAAGTGTAAATCAATTCCAGAACAACAGCAAAGAACCTTGTGAAGATGCTGGAGGAAACAGGTACAAAAGTATCTATATCCACAGTAAAACGAGTCCTATATCGACATAACCTGAAAGGCCGCTCAGCAAGAAGCCACTGCTCCAAAACCGCCATAAAAAAGCCAGCCTACGGTTTGCAGCTGCACATGGGGACAAAGATTGTACTTTTTTGGTGAAATGTCCTCTGTTCTGATGAAATGAAAAACACAAACAAAAATAGAACTGTTTGGCTATAATGACCATCGTTATGTTTGGAGGAAAAAGGGGGAGGAATGCAAGCCGAAGAACACCATCCCAACCATGAAGCACGGGGGTGGCAGCATCATGTTGCGGGAGTGCTTTGCTGCACGAGGGACTGGTGCACTTCACAAAATAGATGGCATCATGAGAAAAGAAAATGACGTGGATATATTGAAACAACATCTCAAGACATCAGTCAGGAAGTTGAAGATTGGTTTCAAATGGGTCTTCCAAATGGACAATGACCTCAAGCATACCTCCAAAGTTATGGCAAAATGTCTCTTCAGCCAAAGTCAAGGTATTGGAGTGGCCATCACAAAGCCCTGACCTCAACCCTATAGAATATTTGTGGGCAGAACTGAAAAAACGTGTGCAAGCAAGGAGGCCTACAAACCCGACTCAGTTACACCAGCTCTGTCAGGAAGAATGGGCCCAAATTCACCCAGCTTGTGGAAGGCTACCTGAAATATTTGATCCAAGTTAAACTATTTAAAGGCAATGCTACTAAATACTAATTGAGTGTATGTAAACTTCTGACCCACTGGGGATGTGATGAAAGAAATAAAACATTCTCTCTACTATTATTCTGACATTTCACATTCTTAAAATAAAGTGGTGATCCTAACTGACCTAAAACAGGGAATTTTACTGGGATTAAATGTCAGCAATTGTGAAAAACTGAGTTTAAATGTATTTGTCTACGTTGTATATAAACTTCCGACTTCAAGTGTGTACTGAGTCAATGTGGGGGGGGGGGGTACAGGTTATTCGAGGTAATTTGTACATTTAGGTAGGGGTAAAGTGACTATGCATACTGCAGATAATGAACAGCGAGTAGAAGCAGTGTAAAAACAAAGGGAGGCCATTTGATGAATTGTTCAGCAGTCTTATGGCTTGGGGTTTGTAGCTGTTAAGGATCCTTTTGGTCCTAGACTTGGCGCTCTGGTACCATTTCCCATACAGTAGCAGAGAGAACAGTTTGACTTGGATGACCATAGTCTTTGTACATTTTTTGGGCCTTCCTCTGACAACGCCTAGTATATAGGTCCTGGATGGCAGGAAGCTTGGCCGCGGTGATATACTGGGCTGTAAGCACTACCCTCTGCAGTGCCTTATGGTCGGATGCCAAGTAGTTGCCATTCCAGGCGGTGATGCAACCGGTCAGGATGCTCTCGATGGTGCAGCTGTAGCACTTTTTAAGGATCTGGGGAGCCATACCAAATCTTTTCAGTCTCCTGAGGGGGAAAAGGCATTGTCGTGTCCGCTTCATGACTGTCTTGGTGTGTTCGGACCATGATAGTTTGTTGGTGATGTGGACACCAAGGAACTTGAAGCTCTTGACCCGCTCCACTACAGCCTCATCGATGTAAATGGGGGATTGTTCGGCCCTCCTTTTCCTGTAGTCCACGATCAGCTCCTTTGTCTTGCTCACGATGAGAGAGAGAGAGGTTGTTGTCGTGGAATCACGCTGCCAGGTCTCTGACCTCTTCCCTATAGGCTGTCTCATCATTGTCAGTGATCAGGCCTACCACTCTTGTGTCGTGTTGGAGTCGTGCTTGGCCACGCGGTGGTGGGTGAAAAGGGAGTACTGGAGTGGACTAAGCACACACCCCTGAGGGGCCCCCGTGTTCAGGATCAGCGTGGCAGACCATCTGTGGATCTGTTGGGGTGTTATGCAAATTGGAGTGGCTCTAGGGTTTCCGGGATGACGGTGTTGATATCGGTGGTGGCAGCGTAGCCTAGTGGTTAGAGCATTGGACTAGTAACCGGAAGGTTGCGAGTTCAAACCCCCGAGCTGACAAGGTACAAATTTGTCATTCTGCCCCTGAACAGGCAGTTAACCCACTGTTCCCAGGCTGTCATTGAAAATAAGAATATGTTCTTAACTGACTTGCCTGGTTAAATAAAGGTAAAATTAAATTAAAATATCAGCCATGACCAGCCTTTCAAAGAATTTAATGGCTACTGACATGAATCGTATGAGGTGGTAGTCATTTAGGTAGGTTACCTTCACTTTCTTGACTTGATCTTGGGCACAGGGACTATGGTGGTTTGCTTGAAACATGTAGGTATTCCAGACTCGGTCAGGGAGTGGTTGAAAATATCAGTGAAGACACTTGCCAGTTGGTCCACGCATTTTGACATGTTTAAAGGTCTTGCTCACATCGGCTACGGAGAGCGTGATCGCACAATTGTCCGGAACAGCTGGTGCTCTCATGCATGCTTCGGTGTTGCTTGCCTCCGGCGCCATTATCTAGTATGTAAATTCTAAGAAACATGTTCTCAAGTAAATAGCACTGAAAAAGTAGTGTAACAAATATCAAATAATGATTACATTTATCATTAAGTGAGTGGCTAACCTTTCCTCTGCCGCCTCTTATTCCACAAGACAGAAGTTGACACCCTGGGGTGACTGTGTGGGGTTGAGATGAATAGTATATCGGTTAAAAGTGGTGGCCCTGTCCTGCCATGTCTCTGGGCCCCTGTAGTAATACTATTCATCTGTCAAACGGTGTGACTCTCAGTCAGTATGACCTGGCCCTGGGGAGGTGTTATGACAGAACTAGCTTTCAGACACTTTGTGGTTTCCTCTCCTTTAACCAGCGTGATATGCTACTTCAAGACAATGGCAGCAGTTAGAGACTGACACCAAGGCTAATATCTCACACTGTTATACTGTATGAATCCTAATCTCTTCCTGTGTCAAAACACACACACAAACACACACACACACTTGACATAAGATCAAAACACTGAGGTTTTTATGTCCATTGTAAGAGCTACAGCCTCAGACACGCTCTCTCTGATCTATCTCTAGACTCCTAAAATAGACACCAGAGAAGAGAAAGAGCTGAGAGAGGGAGAGCTGAAGAAAGACAGCCAGGGGGAGAGTGCACTTAGCACTGAGACAAAAACACTCTTAGCCCACTAGTGCTATACGTCCTCCACATCCTACTCCTCCTCTCTCCCTATCAACTACTGGACACTTTAAAGACATCCCCCCCCATGCTCAAAAACAGTCACACACATGATGACTGGTTCAGTTGTAGCATGTATCATCCCAATGCCCCCAGGCAGTGAAAATGACAGCAGGTTCCACAAGCTCACACAAACAGGACTGTACTGGAGGCCTGGAATTAACAGTGGACAGCCATCTTGTGGCCAGAGCATGAACCACTTCAGAATTTGAATTGTGTGTCTCTCTCTCTTCCTCTCTCTCACCTCCCATAGGCTCTTGAACTCTCTCTGTTCAATGCGGAGCAATTCGCTGGTCTCTCTGCTGACGATGGTGGCGTGGCGAGGAGTATTATCCAGAATCGACTCTCCAAACGCCGTCCCGATTCCCAGCGTGCAGATAGCGACAGCATCCTAGACACACACAGGCAAGAACACACTCAATTTCATGAACTTATTTGATTCAGTTACATTCAACGCTATTCAAGTCAATAAATCTTTGTCCACAAAAGGGCAATTAATTTCTAGAGCAAGAACAAACATCCGCACTGAGGATAGCTAGACTGCATTTACACAGGTAGCCCCAATCTGATATTTTTGCCACTAATTGGTCTTTTGACCAATCAGATCAGATATTTTGCCTATAATTGGGCAAAAGATCAGAAGAATGTAAATGCAGCCTTGCACAGAGACAGAAGCTTGTTCAATCCAGACCCACTTCTTATCTTGGCTGTGTTTACAGAGGCAAATTATTGGCAAAAGAGCTGATCTGACTGGTCAAAAGACCAATTAGTGGAAAAATATCAGAATTGGAATGCCTGTGTAAACGCAGCCTACGGGTCAATGTTATAAGGCTAGTAGTTCAAATCATACTAGTGGTTAGAACGTGTTGTTCTAGATTCCTGTCTAGCATGGCCACATTTAACGTGTTGTTCTTCTGTCCTTTCTAGCATGGCCAGATAGTGACCCAGATACAGTGGAAAGTGTGAACGCGGTCTCTGTGAGAGAGCGGACTGATTACCATATTTCCATATATTCACGTGTGAAGGGTTCTCGGATGGATTTTTTCATTAAGCACTCACCTCAGGGAAGACCATAATCCTGACCACTCAGACAAGGTCACACACACACAGTCACATGCAGACACACACAGGCACATGCACATACACACAAGCACAAGCACAGTCACATGCACACACATACTTACTTCCCTGCACGTGTGCACACACTCACTCCCTCATGTCTAACATGATAGGAGGGGACTTAACATCTTCCTACGGTCCCAAATGACATTTCGGAAACGGCCATCAGAACTAGAACCAGGCTACGCCCATAGACGTGAACATGGCAAACGGGTACAGGGACTTGTAACTGGACATTTTGTTTCATCTCAAATTTTAACAGCCAATCCTGCACGCTCTATCTATTCTGTCTGTCCGTCGCTCCGTCTCACTATGGCATCTCTGAACCCTCCACGCAGTAACTAGCTCAATCATCAGAGGAGCGTTTGAGAAGCAGCAGCTTTGCTCAGAGCTAAAACCGGAGCGCGCTCGCTGCTAGCCCAGCGTGCATATTTTAACATGGGGAGCATTGTAGGCAATGCACTCCGAAACATTCATCAAGGCTGTAATGGGACTACACAAGGTGCAACACGAGACGAACAGCACAGAGAACTCGAGAGGGAAAACATAACTTTCGAGAGAGGAGGAACCCCGAATAGAGCTGTAGTCAAATGTATCAAGCATGCCTGATTTACCTGGTGGTTGGCTGTTTCCGACACCTTGACGTCCAGAGAACCAGACAGAACAGCATACCAGCTAGTCCCGATGTCACCCTGGCGGAACACTGCACAGAGCATACCACCATCACATAACAGCTTATAAGCCTTCATAAAGCGGTCAACAGTATAGTGACGAGTCATAGTGAAGCTGAAAGCCAATGAAGGACAGGTGATGCCTTTACCCAGGGGTTCATACCACTGAGTCAGTGTCAGTGTGTGTATACTTCCAGGTGATGCCTTTACCCAGGGGTTCATACCACTGAGTGAGTGTGTGTGTGTATACTTCCAGGTGATGCCTTTACCCAGGGGTTCATACCACTGAGCGAGTGTGTCAGTGTGTGAGAGTGTGTGTGTGTGTATACTTCCAGGTGATGCCTTTACCCAGGGGTTCATACCACTGAGTGAGTGTGTCAATGTGTGAGAGTGTGTGTGCGTATACTTCCAGGTGATGCCTTTCTCCAGGTATTCGTAGAAGGCACAGGAGCAGATCTGCAGCAGCAGGGAGGGGTGGAACCTCTGGAAGGCTTTAACCCCTTTAAGTCTGGTCAGAATAATATCCACATCCTCTCCAGAACGCTCCGCAGGCCTACAGAGAGAGATTGGGGATGTAAGTGTGTGTGGGGAGGATCAGCCTGAACGCTGGATGGAAGAAACACTCTTTATCCCCCACCTTTATACAACTGGGAGAGAGAGGGAGAGAGGAGGATGATGATGTGGTGTGTGTGTGTGTGTGCTTTGTTCTGTGTTTCTCTGCTGTTCTGTTCTCTGTGACTGTGAATAGCTGTAGGCGTTTTGAGCTTGGGACCCCCTGCAGTGTGGATGTAAGAGCCCATTAATACTGCTATTTCTGAGACACTTAAACAAACACACACACACACACACACCTCTGATGTAAGCTTAAAAGACACAGGTCTCTGATGTGTTGAAACACTGCTGAGACAATCATACAGAGAAACTCTGTGTCTGTTCACATCGCTTTCTCTCTCCCATCCCTCTTTCACCAGCTCTCTCACACACACACACACACACGTTTGGCCATAGATGGTGAGCCACCATTCAAACCCTATGACCTGCAGCTCTTCTCTGACACTGGTGACTCAATGGTGAGTGTGAGTAGCCTACTGAAGGGCAAATACATAGACCTGCTCATACAAATACTAGGCTTTCTATCTCTCCCCTTCATTTCCTCTCTCCAAGCCCTTGGTTATTTCATGCCTCAAATCTACCCTATTTTCTTTCCATCCATCATTCTTCATACCAACAAGCTCTCACAGTCTCGCATCAGAATTAGACGTTCATCCATGTTTCTCAAACGTCAAATTTCAACATGTTTAAGGTTACGTTGAGGCATTGACTCCAAATGGTTAAGGTATGGATGGTTAAGGTATGGATGGTTAAGGTATGGATGGTTACGGTATGGATGGTTAAGGTATGGATGGTTATGGTATGGATGGTTAAGGTATGGATGGTTAAGGTATGGATGGTTAAGGTATGGATGGTTAAGGTATGGATGGTTAAGGTATGGATGGTTAAGGTATGGATGGTTAAGGTTTGGGTTAAGGTATGGATGGTTAAGGTATGGATGGTTAAGGTTTGGGTTAAGGTATGGATGGTTAAGGTATGGATGGTTAAGGTTTGGGTTAAGGTATGGATGGTTAAGGTATGGATGGTTAAGGTATGGATGGTTAAGGTTTGGGTTAAGGTATGGATGGTTAAGGTATGGATGGTTAAGGTATAGATGGTTACGGTATGGATGGTTAAGGTATGGATGGTTAAGGTTTGGGTTAAGGTATGGATGGTTAAGGTATGGATGGTTAAGGTATGGATGGTTAAGGTATGGATGGTTAAGGTGTGGATGGTTAAGGTATGGATGGTTAAGGTATGGATGGTTAAGGTATGGATGGTTAAGGTATGGATGGTTACGGTATGGATGGTTAAGGTATGGATGGTTAAGGTTTGGGAAAAGCTCAAAATAAGGATTTCAAAGAAAACAAAATTGCTGGATTCAAACACGCAGCCTTTGGTGGAACCAGAGGTAGATGCTTACAGAAACCTACTTGACGGTAACAACACACACTGTTGCCCCTAATGGACGGTTTCCACATCATCTCCCGTCATCCTCAGACATAGATGGATGTTTAATACAGACTTGTATCACGGGTGACCTGCCTGCTCCATTCATAATTCTCCTTTTTTCCTCAGACCTTTTCTGTACAATAATATTTGTCTGCTAGCGGGACAAGACCTGGCCGAAGACACATTCTGTCCGAAGGCCACAGCCCCGAGGTTGTAAATCTCTCTTGTTATCTCTGATTCCCCATTGCTCCTCTCCTGTCCACTCTGACTCATCTCCCTGGTCCTCCTCCTTTTTCCTCCCCCTCCCCCTCATCATTCCATATCTCTTTGCCACTGTAGGGTTCATCTGTTAAGACAGGTGGAACGGTCAAAGCATCATACAAGAGCAACCCAACCTTTTGAATGTTCCTCTGCATTGACCCAGATGTCTAGAAGACAAAAAGAGAATACAGGTGACCGACAGATCACCTCCCACCTGTCCAACTGTCTTCTACAATCTCTCTCTTGTACCCCTCTCTCTAGCATCATGCAACATATCAGGTCGAATGGGTTCTTTCCAAACGCTGATATGGTCTGAGAGCAGCTCACGCCAACCGTCCACCTGTAAGTCACATGATTCATTCTCCTGTTACCCTCTCATCTCTTCTTTATATTATCCCACCATTATGACACACACACACACACCTCTGACTAAAGCTGAGCCACAGTGAGAGATGGCTGACCTATTCCTGCAGTGGTACCAGATGAGAGAGGACAGGACAGGAGAGACCAGTGAGCTCTAGAAGCTTCTCTTCCTGTATACTACAGCACAAGAGTTCCAAAGCCTCTTTTCATTACCGTATCAAAAATATATACTTTGGTTTTCCAAACTAATAGTTTTCTATTTTTATCATTTCAACCAAATATAGCTAGTGCCATTTAAAATAATAATAATTACAAGCAGGAGCTGCACTTAAGAGGAAATGTGCAGTTCCAACAATCAAATGGCCTCCACGCCACTGTTGTTTCGGTAAACAACTGAACGATGGGGCTGGATAAATGTAACCACTCAAACTCAGACAGAGCTATGGATACAAGGACTGACCGTGATTGATAATAATGACAAATAAAAAAACTGAAATAGACCCTTTACTCAGTACTTTGCTGAAGAACCATTGGCAGTGATTACAACATTGAGTCTTCTTGGCACACTTGTAATTGGGGAGTTTCTCCCATTCTTCTCTACAAATCATCTCAAGCTCTGTCAGGTTGGATGGGGAGCGTCGCTGCACAGCTATTTTCAGGATTCTCCAGAGATGTTCTATCGGGTTCAAGTCCGGGCTCTGGCTGGGCCTCTCAAGGACACTCGGAGACTTGTCCCGAAGCCAATTCTGCTTTGTCTTGGCTGTGTGCTTAGTGATGTCCTGTTAGAAGATAAACCTTCTCCCCGGTCTGAGTTCCTGAGCGCTCTGGAGTAGGTTTTCATCAAGAATCTGTCTGTACTTTTCTCTGTTTATCTTTCCCTCGATCCTGACTAGTCTACCTGCCACTGAAAAGCAACTCTACAGCATGATGTTGCCATCACCATGCTTCGCCGTAGGGATGGTGCCAGGTTTCTCCAGACTTGACGCTTGGCATTCAGGCCAAATAGTTCAATCTTGGTTTTATCAGACCAGAGAATCTTGTTTCTCATGCTCGGAGAGTCCTTTAGGTGCCTTTTGGCAAACTCCAAGCGGGCTGTCATTTGCCTTTTACTGAGGAGTGGAAGGGTCTCCCATTTCCAGAGGAACTCTAGAGCTCTGTCAGAGTGACCATCGGGTTCTTGGTCACTTCCCTGACCAAGGCCCTTCTTCCCCGATTCCTCAGTTTGGCCAGGCGGCCAACTCTAGGAAGAGTCTTGGTGGTTCCAAACTTTTTACACTTAAGAATGAGGAGACCACTGTGTTCTTGGGGACCTTCAATGTTGCAGACATTTTTTGCTGCCCTTCTCCAGATCTGTGCAAGACAATCCTGTCTTGGAGCTTATATAGACAGGTGTGTGCCTTTCCAAATAATGTCCAATCAATTGAATTTACCACAGGTGGACTCCAATCAAGTTGTAGAAGCATCAAGAATGATCAATGGAAACAGGATGCACCGGAGCTCAATTTAAGTCTTAGCAAAGGATCTGAATACTTATGTAAATAACGTTTTCAGTTTTTAATTTCTAATACATTGGCAAAAATGTCTAAAAACCTGTTTTTGCTTTGTCAGTATGGGCTATTGGGTGTAGATTAATGAGGGGGGGGGGGCGATTTAATCTATTTTAGAATATGGCTGTAACGAAACAAAATGTGGAAAAAGTCAAGGGGTCTGAATACTTACCGAATGCATTGTATACGTTATATCCTTCATTGTAATGATGTGCGCTGAGAGTCAAGAAGCAAGTTCAGGGAGTGAGTGTTTTAATAAATAAACGCAACTACATACAGAACACGAACAGACATGAAACTGAAACAACGACGCCTGGGGAAGGAACCAAAGGGAGTGAAATGTATAGGGAAGGTAATCAGGGAGGTAATGGAGTCCAGGCAAGTCTGTATACACGCAGGAGCGCGTAACGATGGTGACAGGTGTGTGCCATAACGAGCAGCCTGGCGACCTAGATGTTCCCGGAGGGAGCACACGTGACATTCATGAATCAATGGGTATACAGTAGATCATTTATTTAACAGTCCAAAATGGATGAAGCAATCACAGATTGACCCTTTTTATTCCGAGATAAATATCATGTTTTCACCTCCATTGATGTTGTGTTGTGTTTCTGTCAAGCACTGTCACCTTCCTGTATTACAGATCAGTTCTAATCTAATAAAGTGAAACTTAAAGCCTGTTAATAACTGAGGTCAGATCAGATTTCATGTAAACACACACACACACACACACACACACACACACACACACACACACACACACACACACACACACACACACACACACACACACACACACACACACACACACACACACACACACACACACACACACACACACACACACACACATCACGTGCAGTCCCCACGGTTATATCTGTGTGGCGGGCAGGTTTAGGTTCATGAAATATTGTGTGGATGAAGGGCAGGTGGGTGGCGGGAGGGATGAATAAAGGGAAAACAATACCTTCAAAATCCATAATGCTATTATTATTGTGCAATCTATATCTATAGCCTACGTTGAGGTTTTCCTTTCATTATTTTAGGCTATCTGGCATTAGTGTGTAACCCTCAAGGCCTAACTGTACTCATGAAATCCAATTAGCATGCTTAAAAAATATATATGTAAAAAAAATATATATATTAATGGCCATAGAATTTTTTTTATTTTTTAAATCGGTCAGTTTAAGCTAGAGAGATGTTTTCCTGCATTAGATACGTCTTAATCCACCTCATTCGCCAATGTCGCACTTCCACATCTGGGGTCAAAGGTGACAGTGCTATAGCAGTGTTTTGCCAAACCATGAGACATCCCAAAAATTGCTATTCTCACAAAATCGTCTGTAGTGTCAGGACGGTTTGGCCTTCAAATGGACCCCTCCATCAAAAGATGAGACTCTCACGAACAAGAGTGTTCTCCATTTTGCTCTACAACCCCAAGCATCTTGGGACTGGTCTGAAGTCAGATATGGGGAACTGTATATACAGTACCAGTCAAAAGTTTTGGCACACCTACTCATTCAAGGGTTTTTCTTTATTTTTACTATATTGCAGAAAAATGGTGAAGACATCAAAACTATGAAATAACACATATGGAATCATGTAGTAACCAAAAAAAAGTATTAAACAAATCAAAATATATTTAATATTCTTCAAAGTAGCCACCCTTTGCCTTGATGACAGCTTTGCACAATCTTGGCATTCTCTCAACCAGCTTCACGAGGAATGTTTTTCCACATATGCTGAGCACTTGTTGGCTGATATTCCTTCACTCCATGGACCATGTCATTGCAAACCACCTCAATTGGGTTGAGGTTGGGTGATTGTGGAGGCCAGGTCATCTAATGCAGCACTCCACTCTCATGCTTGGTCAAATAGTCATTACACAGCCTGGAGGTGTGTTTTTGGGCATTGTGCTGTTGAAAAACAAATGATAGTGGGACTAAACGCAAATCAGATGGGATAGCGTATCGCTGCAGTAGCCATGCAGGTTAAACGTGCCTTGAATTCTAAATAAATCACAGTGTCACCAGCAAAGCACCCACACACCATCACACCTCCTCCATGCTTCACGGTGGGAACCACACGTGGAGATCATCCGTTCACCTAATCTGCGTCTCACAAAGACACAGAGGTTGGAACCAAGAATCTCAAATTTGCAAAAACCGGTCTTATGTCCATTGCTCGTGTTTCTTGGCCCAAGCAAGTCTCTTCTTATTATGGGTGTCATTTAGTAGTGGTTTCTTAATAGCAATTTGACCATAAAGGCCTGATTCAAGCAGTCTCCTCTGAACATTTGATGTTGAGATGTGTCTGTTACTTGAACTCTGTGAAGAATTTTTGGGCTGCAATCGGAGGTGCAGGTAACTCTAATGAACTTATCCTCTGCAGCAGAGGTAACTCTGGGTCGTCTTTTCCTGTGGCGGTCCTCATAAGAGCCAATTTCATCATAGTCACATACAAACAAGCAAGATTTCTGGCTCTCACAGACCTGTAACTTCTTCTTTAAGAGGCTCCTCTGTCCTCCACTCGTTACCTGTATTAATGGCACCTGTTTGAACTTGTTATTAGTATAAAAGACACCTGTCCACGACCTCAAACAGTCACACTCCAAATTCCACTATGGCAAAGAACAAAGAGCTGTCAAAGGACACCAGAAACAAAATTGCAGGCCTGCACCAGGCTGGGAAGACTGAATCTGCAATAGGTAAGCAGCTTGGTTTGAAGAAATCCACTGTGGGGGCAATTATTAGGAAATGGAATACATACAAGACCACTGATAATCTCCCTCGATCTGGGGCTCCACGCAAGACCTCACCCCGTGGGGTCAAAATGATCACAAGAACGGTGAGCAAAAATCCCAGAACCACACGGGGGGACCTAGTGAATGACCTGCAGAGAGCTGGGACCAAAGTAACAAAGCCTACCATCAGTAACACACTATGCCGCCAGGGACTCAAATCCTGCAGTGCCAGACGTGTCCCCCTGCTTAAGCCAGTACATGTCCAGGCCCGTCTGAAGTTTGCTAGAGAGCATTTGGATGATCGAGAAGAATATTGGGAGAATGTCATATGGTCAGATGAAACCAAAATATAACTTTTTGGTAGAAACTCAACTCGTCGTGTTTGGAGGACAAAGAATGCTGGGTTGCATCCAAAGAACACCATACCTACTGTGAAGCATGGGGGTGGAAACATCATGCTTTGGGGCTGTTTTTCTGCAAAGGGACCAGGACGACAGATCCGCGTAAAGGAAAGAATGAATGGGGCCATGTATCGTGACATTTTGAGTGAAAACCTCCTTCCATCAGCAAGGGCATTGAAGATGAAACGTGGCTGGGTCTTTCAGCATGACAATTATCCCAAACACACTGCCCGGGCAACGAAGGAGTGGCTTCGTAAAAAGCATTTCAAGGTCCTGGAGTGGCCTAGCCAGTCTACAGATCTCAACCCCATAGAAAATCTTTGGAGGGAGTTGCCCAACAACAGCCCCAAAACATCACTGCTCTAGAGGAGATCTGCATGGAGGAATGGGCCAAAATACCTGCAATAGCGTGTGAAAACCTTGTGAAGACTTACAGAAAACGTTTGACCTCTGTCTTTGCCAACAAAGGGTATATAACAAAGTATTGAGATAAACTTTTGTTATTGACCAAATACTTATTTTCCACCATAATTTGCAAATAAATTCATAAAAAATCCTACAATGTGATTTTCCGGATTTTTCCCCTCATTTTGTCTGTCATAGTTGAAGTGTACCTATGATGAAAATTACAGGCCTCTCTCATATTTTTAAGTGGGAGAACTTGCACAATTGGTTGCTAACTAAATACTTTTTTGCCCCACTGTAATTTCACGTATAATTCACTGTATCACAATTCCAGTGGATCAGAAGTTTACTTGTACTAAGTTGACTGTCCCTTTAAACAGCTTGGAAAATGCCAGAAAAGTATGTCATGGCTTTAGAAGCTTCTGACAGGCTAATTGACATCATTTCAGTCAATTTGAGGCGTACCTGTGAATGTATTTCAAGGCCTACCTTCAAACTCAGTGCCTCTTTGCTTGACATCATGGGAAAATCAAAAGAAATCAGCCAAGACCTCAGAAAAGAAATGTTAGACCTCTACAAGTCTGGTTCAAATTCTAAACGCCTGAAGGTACCACGTTCATCTGCACAAACAATAGTATGAAAGTATAAACACCATGGGACCACGCAGCCGTCATACCACTCAGGAAGGAGACGCATTCTGTCTCCTAGAGATGAACATACTTTGTTGCGAAAACTGCAAATCAATCCCAGAACAACAGCAAAGGACCTTGTGAAGATGCTGGAGGAAACCGGTACAAAAGTATCTATATCCACAGTAAAACTGAGTCCTATATCGACGTAACCTGAAAGGCCGCTCAGCAAGGAAGAAGCCACTGCTCCAAAACCGCAATAAAAAAGCCAGACTACGGTTTGCAACTGCACATGGGGACAAAGATCGTACTTTTTGGAGAAATGTCCTCTGGTCTGATGAAACAAAAATATAACTGTTTGACCATCATTACCATCGTTATGTTTGGAGGAAAAATGGGGATGCTTGCAAGCCAAAGAACACCATCCCAACCGTGAAGCACGGGGGTGGCAGCATCGTGTTTAGGGGTGCTTTGCTGCAGGAGGGAGTGGTGCACTTCACAAAATAGATGGCATATATTAAAGCAACATCTCAAGTCATCAGTTAAAGCTTGGTCACAAATGGGTCTTCCAAATGGACAATGACCCTAAGCATACTTCCAAAGTTGTGGCAAAATGGCTTAGGGACAACAAAGTCAAGGTATTGGAGTGGCCATCACAAAGCCCTGGCCTCAAATCCTACAGAAAATGTGTGGGCAGAGCTGAAAAAGCGTGTGCGAGCAAGGAGGCCTACAAACTTGACTCAGTTACACCAGCTCTGTCAGGAGGAATGGGCCAAAATTCACCTAACTTATTGTGGGAAGCTTGTGGAAGGCTACCAGAACCGTTTGACCCAAGTTACACTAAGTCTATGTAAACTGTTTAATAAATAAAAGCTGAAATAAATCCCTCTACTATTATTCTGACATTTCACATTCTTAAAATAAAGCGCTGATCCTAACTGACCTAAGACAGGGAATGTTTGCTAGGAGTAAGTGTCAGGAATTGTGAAAAACTGAGTTGAAATATATGTCAAGTTCCGACTGTATGTCAAGTTCCGACTTCAACTGTATGTATACACACACACACACACACACACACACACACACACACACACACACACACACACACACACACACACACACACACACACACACACACACACACACACACACACACACACACACACACACACACACACACACACACAGCAACAAAAAGAACTTCCCTTTTTCAGGACAAAAATCAAAATAACTTCACAGATCTTCATTGTAAAGGGTTTAAACACTGTTTTACATGCTTGTTCAATGAACCATAAACAATTAATGAACATGCACCTCTGGAACGATCGTTAACAGCTTACAGACGGTAGACAATTAAGGTCACAGTTATGAAAAGTTAGTAGAAAGGCCTCTTTAGTGTCCTGACTCTGAAAAACACCAAAAGAAAGATGCCCAGGGTCCCTGCTCATCTGCATGAACGTGCCTTAGGCATCCTGCAAGGAGGCATGAGGACTGCAGATGTGGCCAGGGCAATAAATTGTAATGTCCTTACAGTGAGATGCCAAAGATAGCGCTACAGGGAGACCACGTGTAACATCTGCACAGGATCGGTAGATCCGAACATCACACCTGCGGGACATGTACAGGATGGCAACAACAACTGCCCAAGTTACACAAAGAACGCAAGATTCCTCCATCAGTGCTGAGACTGTCCACAATAGGCTGAGAGAGGACTGAGGGCTTTGCTGGACCAGACAGAACTGGCAAAAAGTGCTCTTCACTGACGAGTCACAGTTTTGTCTGCGCTTATCATCGAAGGAATGAGCGTTACACCGAGGTTCGATTTGGAGGTGGAGGGTCCGTCATGGTCTGGAGCTGTGTCACAGCATCATCGGACTGAGCTTGTTGTCATTGCAGGCAATCTCAACGCTGTGCGTTACAGGGAAGACATCCTCCTCCCTCATGTGGTACCCTTCCTGCAGGCTCATCCTGACATGACCCTCCAGCATGACAATGCCACCAGCATTACTGCTTGTTCTGTGCGTGATTTCCTGCAACACAGAAATGTCCATGTTCTGCCATGGCCAGCGAAGAGCCCGGATCTCAATCCAATTGAGCACGTCTGGGACCTGTTGGATCAGAGGGTGAGGGCTCCCATTCCCCCCAGAAATGTCCGGGAACTTGCAGGTGCCTTGGTGGAAGGGTGGGGTAACATCTCACAGCAAGAACTGGTAAATCTGGTGCAGTGTATGAGGAGGAGATGCACTGCAGCACTTAATGCAGCTGGTGGCCACACCAGATACTGACTGTTACATTTGATTTTGACCCCGCCTTTGTTCATGGACACACTATTCCATTTCTGTTAGTCACATGTCTGTGGAACTTGTTCAGTTGATGTCTCAGTTGTTGAATATTTCTATGTTCATATAAATATTTACACATGTTTGGTTTGCTGAAAATAAAACGCAGTTGACAGTGAGAGGACGTTTCTTTTTTTTGCTGAGTTTATGTTTCCTGATCTTTCATATATTTCTCAGATATAGGACAGACACTTCCGAACAAACTTCCTTTCGATTTTTGGGGGAACCATCTGTTACATGTAATAAATCGATTATTCAAAGCGTTTGTATGGGCTAATAGCAATAAGGCCGAATTAAATGTATCAAATATTTTTTGATCCTTCAAGGGGTCATAAAATTAAAAAATCAAATAGCTAAATGATCCTTGGTTGGGCCTTCTTAAAACAATCCCACATAGCTTAGTAGAACCCCCCGGCTTAGATTGTAGAGTGTTTTAACTTAATAAGAGAAAAGCTGCAAAACAGAGTTTAAAATAAATAGAAGGGAGGGCCAGAAAATGTATGTTTTGGAAAAATTTGGTGAAGTGGAAAAAGAGGAAAGGCTGATAGCAGTGCCAGCTATGTTATGTGTGTGTTATGCTATGTTATGTGTATGTTATGTGTATGTTATGTGTGATGTTGAACATAATAAACAGCTCTCTATCCACCGGATGTGTACCAAACTCACTAAAAGTGGCAGTAATAAAGCCTCTCTTGAAAAAGGCAAACCTTGACCCAGAAAATATAAAAAACTATCGGCCTATATCGAATCTTCCATTCCTCTCAAAAATATGAAATGCTTCAGTCTGGTTTTCAACCCCACTGAGACTGCACTTGGTAAATTACCTTTTAATGGCATCAGACCGAGGCTCTGCATCTGTCCTCGTGCTCCTTGACCTTAGTGCTGATTTTGATACCATCGATCACCACATTCTTTTGGAGAGATTGGAAACCCAAATTGGTCTACACGGACAAGTTCTAGCCTGGTTTAGATCCAAGCCGATCTGAAATCTTATTAGAAACATGTTAGGTCATTTTCATAGCTTTCTATTTCCATACAACTGGTCAAACTGATGTTATTTGGAAATGTTGCATGGAAAATCTTTCCCTTTTTGGGGGGGATTGAGTTAGGCCTATTGCATTTTATTCCCGGTCCCTACAGTAAACATCTTTGCACCGCGAAAGAAGCGGAGATGACAGAACTTGACCGTTGTCAACTAGACTGAAGCATTCATTCTATTGATTTATGACATTCTGATGAGAAAGGGTTTATTTAGTCTTGTACTGCAACATATAATGAAAGAAGAGAAGCTGCATGTAGGCCTACCTAATTAGACAAGGTGACTAACATCTAGCCTACCAAAATGTCTGAAATTATTACTGTGCATTCAGAAAGTATTCAGACCCCTTGACTTTTTCCACATTTTGTTATGTTACAGCCTTATTCTAAAATGGATTAAATAGTTCTTTGTTCTCATCAATATACACACACAATACCCCATAATGACAAAGCAAAAACAGGTTTTTAGAAATGTTTGCAAATGTATTCAAAATAAAAAACAGAAACCTTAATTAGATAAGTACTCAGACCCTTTACTCAGTACTTTGTTGAAGCACCTTTGGCAGTGATTACAGCCTCAAATCGTCTTGGGTATGACGCTAAAAGCTTGGCACACCTGTACTTGGGGAGTTTCTCCCATTCTTCTCTGCAGATTCTCTCAAGCTCTGTCAGGTTGTATGGGGAACATCGCTGCACAGCTATTTTCAGGTCTCTCCAGAAATTGGCTTCCTATTTCGCAACAAAGCATCCTTCACTCATTTACAAAATAGCCTCCAATACCCTACTCAACAAATTGGATGCAGTCTATCACAGTGCAATCTGTCTTGTCACCAAAGCCCCATATACTACCCACCATTGCGACCTGTACGCTCTCGTTGGCTGGCACTCGCTTTATACTCGTCGCCAAACCCACTGGCTCCATGTCATCTACAAGACCGTGCTAGGTAAAGTCCCCCCTTATCTCAGCTCGCTGGTCACCATAGCATCTCCCACCTGTAGCACACGCTCCAGCAGGTATATCTCTCTAGTCACCCCCAAAACCAATTCTTTCCTTGGCCGCCTCTCCTTCCAGTTCTCTGCTGCCAATGACTGGAACGAACTACAAAAATCTCTGAAACTGGAAACACTTATCTCCCTCACTAGCTTTAAGCACCAACTGTCAGAGCAGCTCACAGATTACTGCACCTGTACATAGCCCACCTATAATTTAGCCCAAACAACTACCTATTTCCAAACTGTATTTAATTTATTTATTTATTTTGCTCCTTTGCACCCCATTATTTTTATTTCTACTTTGCACATTCTTCCATTGCAAAACTACCATTCCAGTGTTTTACTTGCTATATTGTATTTACTTTGCCACCATGGCCTTTTTTGCCTTTACCTCCCTTCTCACCTCATTTGCTCACATTGTATATAGACTTGTTTATACTGTATTGTTGACTGTATGTTTGTTTTACTCCATGTGTAACTCTGTGTCGTTGTATCTGTCGAACTGCTTTGCTTTATCTTGGCCAGGTCGCAATTGTAAATGAGAACTTGTTCTCAACTTGCCTACCTGGTTAAATAAAGGTCAAATAAATAATAAATAAATAGAGATGTTCGATTGGGTTCAAGTCCAGGCTCTGGCCATTTAATCAATTTTAGAATAAGCCTGTAATATATCAAAATGTGGGAAAAGGGAAGGGGTCTGAATACTTTCGAATGCACTGTATAGCAGAAATACCTATATCAAGCAACAACAACAAAAACCTGGCACCCCGTCAAAAAAACATTTCCGCCGTCTCTGACTGTAGCCTACAGCACATTTTCTATATTAGCGGTTTAGGGCTGGGTGCAGGCATCAAATGTTTACTTGATCAGATATAGTCGGGCGCTTGTGGATGGGTTATTAGCAATTGCAGGAGAGTGTGTGTGTTACAAACAGCTGACCAGCGCACCACTAACACACACACTTAAAGTAGCCGTCGGTAACAAACAGCTGATTTAGCATTGCTGCCTGGACTTATTGATTTATACACTGTGTGTGCCTGCGCATGTGTTTGCGCGTCCGGCATGTCCACTGTAACCTTATCTCCACCACCAGGAGAGATGCAGATAGGCCTCCTAACATGGCTTCCTTTCCTTCAGCTACACTGACAGGGGGTCAGCATTCCGAGGAAAAGATGGCACTTTACTCTTGGGAGGACGCCTCATGATGCCCATTAGAAGCATCTCTTTTTCTCACCGCATCTCACAGAACGGAGAGAGCGAGAAAGAGAGAGCAATGAGCTCGAGTTGCCAGTGGTTACCTGTGGATGTGTCATTCTAATGAGGATAGATATAGGAATGGAATGTTGCGATGTGCGCGCGCACAGCACAGATTAAATGGGTTCTTTGTTTTATCCTCCATCCATACAGATGGAATTTAAAACATCAAAACACTCCCCAGCTTTCCTAATGGATAGTACAGTATTCTATACTCTGACCAGAGATCCTATTATACAGTGCCTACGGAAAGTATTCAGACCCCTTGACTTTTTCCACATTTTGTTACGTTACAGCCTTATTCTAAATGTTTTTTTTTTTTAATACTCAGAAATCTACACACAATACTCCATAATGACAAAGCAGAAACAGGGTTTTCATTTTTTTGTTGCACATTTAAAAAAAATATTAAAACAGAAACACCCTATTTACATAAGTATTCAGACCCTTTGCTATGAGACTCGAAATTGAGCTCAGGTGCATCCTGTTTCCATTGATCATCCTTGAGATGTTTCTACAACTTGATTGGAGTCCGCCTGTGGTAAATTCACTTGATTGGACATGATTTGGAAAGGCACACACCTTTGGAAAGGCACACACCTGTCTATACAAAAACCAAGCCATGAGGTCGAAGTAATTGTCCGTAGAGCTCCGAGACAGGATTGTGTTGAGGCACAGATCTGGGGAAGGGTACCAAAAGATTTCTGCAGAATTGAAGATCCCCAAGAACACAGTGGATCTTCTTAAACGGAAGAAGTTTGGAACCAACAAGACTCTTCCTATAGCTGGCCGCCCGGCCAAACTGAGCAATCGGTGGAGAAGGCCCTTGGTTAGGGAGGAGACCAAGAACCCAATAGTCACTCAGACAGAGCTCTAGAGTTCCTCTGGAAATGGGAGAACCTTCCAGAAGGACAACTATCTCTGTGGCACTCCACCAATCAGGCCTTTATGGTAGCG
The DNA here is from genome assembly GCF_021184085.1 of Oncorhynchus gorbuscha. NCBI lineage: Eukaryota > Metazoa > Chordata > Actinopteri > Salmoniformes > Salmonidae > Oncorhynchus > Oncorhynchus gorbuscha. Next base: position 35,667,506 of record NC_060180.1, on the reverse strand, counting down.
TGGCCAGATGGAAACCACTCCTCAGTAAAAGGCACATGACAGTCTGCTTGGAGTTTGCCAAAAGGCACCTCGAGACTTTCAGACCATGAGAAACAAAGATTCTATGGACTGATGAAACCAAGATGAAACTTTTTGACCTGATAGCCAAGCATCACGTCTGGAGGAAACCAGCATGGTTTGTGACAGCATCATGCTATGGAGATGTTTTTCAGCGGCAGAGACTGTGCGACTTGTCAGGATCGAGGCAAAGGCGAACGGCGCAAAGCACAAAGAGATCCTTGATGAAAATCTGCTCCAGAGCACTCAGGACCTCAGACTGGGTTCAATGTCCAACAGGACAACAACTCTCAGCACCCAGCCCAGACAACGCAAGTGTGGCTTCAGGACAATAGCTCTGCAGCGACACTCCCCATGCAACCTGACAGAGAGGATTGAGAGGTTTGCTGAGTAAAGGGTCTGAATAGTTATGTAAATCTGATCAAAAATTTTGCTGAAATTTCTAAACCTGGTTTTGCTTTGTCATTATGGGGTATTGTGTGTAGATTGAGGGGGGAACGATTGAATCCATTTTAGAATAAGGCTGTAATGTAACAAAATGAGGAAAAAGTCAAAGGGTCTGAATACTTTCCGAGGGCACTGTATACCCTCAAAGTGCCAGAATGGTGTGAAAATGGCAGCCATTGTAGTCAGGGAGTAATCCAAACAAGTCTAATTTAAATTAATGTCAGTAAAGACGTAGGTGATTGCATTTCCTCATGTATTTTTCTTTTTCTTTTAAGGGGTTAAATTCCATTTCCTAATTTTACTTCAAGGAAAATAAGATGTGATATTTCAGAAATTATGTTGACAATATTTTGTCAACCTAAAATATTGTCATAATTGTAAATAGTTTACAGAGGTTTTATACCCGTTTTTCTGTATAAATAGCCTGTAAAATATATGTCTGTTTGTTTTCTTGGAAAGCTGTGAGTGTTATAATTAAGCAACAAGGCAGGGGGGGGGGGGGTAAATGGCCAATATACCACGGCTAAGGGCTGTTCTTAGGCACTATGCTAAAACTCTAAAACATGAGGTGATGGTAGCGGATGAATGGCATGACAATGGGCTTAATAAGGATCTCATGGTATCTCTAAGCATTCAAATTGCCATCGATAAAATGCAATTGTGTTCGTTGTCTCAAGCTCTTGCCTGCCCACACCATAACCCCACCGCCACCACAGGGGACTCTGTTCACAACGTTGACATCAGCAAACCGCTCACCCACACAACGCCATAAACACTGTCTGCAATGCCAGTGGCCATCGAAGGGGAGAGTTTTCCCACTGAAGTCGTTTACGACGCTGAACTGTAGTCGGGTCAAGACCCTGATGAGGGCGACGAGCACGCAGAGGAGCTTCCCTGAGATGGTTTCTGGCCATTTGTGTAGAAATTCTTCAGTTGTGCAAACCCACAGTTTCATCAGCTGTCCGGGTGGCTGGTCTCAGACGATCCCACAGGTGAAGAAGCCGGATGTGGAGGTCCTGGGCTGGCGTGGTTGACACATGGTCTGCGGTTGTGAGGCCAGTTGGACATACTGTCAAATTCTCTATAATTTAATTGAAGGTGGATTATGGTAGAGAAATGAACATTCAATTATCTGGCAACAGTTCTGAAGGACATTCCTGCAGTCAGCATGCCAATTGCACACTCCCTCAAAACTAAAAAAGATCTGTGGCATTGTGTTGTGTGACAAAACTGCACCGTTTAGAGCGTATTTTTATTGTCCAGAGCACAAGGTGTACCTGTGTAATGATCATACAGTTTAATCAGCGTCTTGATATGCCACACCTGTCAGGTGGATGAATTATCTTAGCAAAGGAGAACAGGGATGTAAAACAAATTTGTGCATATAATTTGAGAGATTAGCTTTTTGTGCCGAATGGAACATTTCTGGTATTTTATTTCAGCTCATGAAACAACGGGGCCATCAGTTTACATGTTGCGTTTATTTTTGTTCAGTGTAGTAAACTTGCTAGCTAGAACCTGCTAGCTACTTCAGTGGATGTTGAACACATTTTTAGCAGTAAATGTGTTCAATTATAGCCACAGTATAAAAGAGATAACCAACTAGAGGGTCAATGCATTCCCCGGAAAATAATAGAAATGCCATTAGTGTGTTTGATGAGTGATTACCATTACATTCATTCCAGTCATTACTATGAGCCCGTCCTCCCCAATTACGGTGCCACCCATCTCCTTTGGTGTGTGTGTGTTGAATGGCTGGCTGCAGACAGTCCACATAGGCAGCTGGCTGACAAATGACTCTTCAAAGAGGAGACTGGACTGGCTCGTGCTTGCTTCACGCCCGAAATAAACCAAGCCTATACACTATTCTTTGTAGGCTAATAAAATCTGAACATGCTACTGTGAAGTTCTGTCTAAATCTAATGCATAACCTGACTTATGCGTGTAGGCAGCGTTGGCAATAAAAATGTGACAACGTTGCGGTGGTGAAGAGGATAAACCAGTGAACCAGAAGACCATCAACCTACAACGCCTTTGTCGACGACTACCAAAATGGACAAACACACAAGGGTAACGTTAAAGCCACAACGAATAGTAGCCTAAGAAATTGGCTTTGATTTGTACCGCGACCGAATAGATGAAGATGTCAATGACGTCTGATACGCAATAACACATCTCTCACTCACCCACGCATGCAGAGATGGCCGTTTACGATTTGTCACGTTGACGCTGATGAATGAATCGAACACGAATTCGTTGGGGGTGTTTTTTCCAGGCGTTTTAGAATGCCACGAGGATGCCATGACCGAGAGGATGGGATGTTTTCTACGCACCTTTTATCCAGACAGCCGACCCATTCAGCCGAAGGAGACGAGTTGGGGGATGTTTCCACCGCGACCATCTTTCCCGAGAACTGGGGTGTGATTGAGAAACCGGGAGATGCTACAGGAGGGCGGCTTCAGCGTGGTTATCGGTGCGGCGCCGTTAATAAACTGAGCTCGCGCTCGCGCACTGGCTCTCCTCTCATAGATTGAGGTTTGACAACATGCCCCTAGCCTTAGAAGTAGAACCGAAAAAGGGTCCTATGAATTTGATGTATATATGGCAGCCCTAAAAGTTCTATATTAGAACCATTTGACCAGAACCCGAGTGCGTCTTCTTCCCTGAACCAAATAGAATCCCAAATGGTTCTTCACCTACTGAACCAAATGTGTTCCATATATTTATGAATTATGGCTAGGCTAGCCTACTACTATAAAATAGTAATAGTACTAGCTAAGAAGATGATATAATGCACAAAAGAATATCAACATAGTTTTGAGATCGTATTGTCATTACAGTCGTGCAGACTCAAACCCAAACAGTTTAGGTACAGCCCACATCAATCTTGATGCCAACCTTCAGAGTGTTTATGGCTTTTTCATGGAACAGCTGGCCTACTATTATTGTATTGTCTGGATGGTTTCTGATTGTCTTGGTAGAGCTGGTTTAACGCCAGGGTAGAGAGGAAAAAGAATGTATGCAGAGGTCGCTTTGGAGCGTCAAATGGCATGAGTCAATCTTATATCTGCAAGAATGAAGACTAAATCACATGTATAGGACTACCGAGACAATCTGGTTCAATTTGGGTCCCGCGACTGTAGCTCTATTTGGCATATTCAATCATTCAAATTAATATTTATTTGTAAGACCAGTTGCCTAGCTTGTAAAATGGCTAATTAGAGGTGGCTTTTTCCTCGCTAGTTAACAAAATGGTAGCCTATGAAGTTCAAACAACTGTATTTATCTAGTTTGTCATGTGATTATGGCTTCAGATTGTGTGCTTATTCGAAACTGTTTTCTTGAGTTGTCATCATGCTTGATAAACATGGCAGTTGTTTTTTGAATTATAGCTAGAACTCTTGAGGTTCTATCTCTAGAGGATTTTATAATTTCTGGAAAAGGTTTTGACATTTTCTAAGAGTGGACCCAACCTGTGCTCCCAAGAAACCAAGGCATTCTGCCCTCTCAATTCAATTCAAGGAGCTTTATTGGCATGGAAAAACATGTGTTAACATGGCCAAGCAAGTGAGGTAGATAATATGCAAATGTGAAATAAACAATAAAAATGAACAGTAAACATTACACATACAGAAGTTTCAAAACAATAAAGACATTACAAATGTCATATTATGTATATTTACAATGTTGTAACAACAACTCCCTATCCCAAAAGTTCTCAGCTATAAGCACTCCTTACCGGTGGGACCATGTGATCTACAATCCCGACACAGGTTTAACATTTTGAAACAACAATAATCGTCACTTGTGATACATTTTTCGAAACATATGGAACTTATCTTTCGTAGATAGAATAGTTCAAATTTAAAAAATGGTACACTTACTGCAGCGGGTTTACACCGATCTGTGCGGCTGTGTGCCTTCAGCCGACGAACTACACTCTTGCTACACTTCTTCCCCAGTTACGCTTAGTACACACAGGTGTTTGAGCACGCTAGATAGCTAGTTAGCACAGGTGGTCACCTCTTGTCTTTTGTCTGTCTAACATAAAACAAGTGTTGTAACATGCTGATATGGCCGCGTGGGAACACTAACTATATAGTTAATCTTCTCGTACTGCCGTATCTTGTGTACTGTCTGTGTAGTATTCCTCGCTGAAAAATACATTCCTTATGTTTCCAAAACCGTACTGCAAGCGTTGGATGTTCAAATCCAATGTGAACGTTAAGAACGAGCGTCGGGGCCCTTAACAAAACTCCCCCGGCCAGAAGATACCTTCATGAATAGACGTTAAAGGTAGTTAGTCAATGGGCTAACTCTTCCCAGTCAGCTTTAACAAGACGAGTGAAAGTTATTTGCTGAATAATTGGCTATAATAAAAAATTAAAAAATAAACATTTGGGTTGATAATTTGAAAAAAAGGTTTAGAATTTTTTTTTTCTTCTGAAAAGTGTAAGAGATTTGTTAAGGATGCAGGTCCTTGACCAAACCTCTCCCTGTATGTGTTTATAATAGGCATAATGACTGGATGTTGTCTGCACGTATTCTGTCCTTTCAGACTAGAACTGAGGAAAGAAGAGGGAGAGAGGAGGAGGAGTAGAAAGAAAAATCAATCAACCATCAGATCATTAGGGCCTCCCCAGTGGTCCAGAATCAATCACTCAACAGCATAATCAGCAGATAGAATGACAAGTGAAGTGGAACAGACAATGTGTTTTTATGAACAGTATACTTTAAGATATTGCACACAGAACACTATTAAATAAAGAATTTGGAGAAATAATAAATGGAACACAGAGTTATAGAAAGAGAATGAACAGAAATTAAAATAGAATTCTACACAAGCACACACACAGGCACACTCTAACACACACATACATCATTTTGTTGTTGTGTCGTTTGTATTTTGTTTTATTGTTTGTACATCATTGGATTTAACATTTGTGTGACTATCCTTGTCTGTCAGTGTTTGTTACTTGTATAATGTTTTGTGGAAGAGCAGCTGCTGCTTCTACAAAAGCTTATGGGGATCCAAATGAACAATTAACCGTCATTCTATTTTGTGCCAAGCTTCTCGGAGTTCAGTTGAACAGGAGAGATACAGCTGTGATAGGCTGTCACCACGAGAACTGGTGCCACTGCAGCAGGAGGGAGGAGGGGGGAACAGGAAGTGTTTGAGCTTCAGCAAGCGCATGTGGAGAGTGAGAGATTTTCTACATTCAAAAAATACCTTTCTTGGCCCAGTAGTTGCGTCATTTCAGGCACAGACTTTACTTCCTCGTATCAGAACTAGAAAGAGAGGGAGAAAGAGGGAGGAGAGAAACAGCGAGGGAGAGAGACAGGTTGGTAATGGAGATGGAGAGAAAAGGGTGGGAAGAGGGGTAAAAGGAGATGAGAGGGATGGGAGAAAGAGAGGGAGGGAGAGCTCTGTGCAGTCTCCAGGAGGGAGGGGGAAGGAGAGAGAGGGGTTGTTGATGTCCACTTATGAAAGATGAAGAGAGGAGGGCGACAAGGGAAGTGCTGCTGTGTGCAGGGATGGGGGGGAAAACACACACATGAACAGACTATGTTAGCTGGGATTCCCATACTAGTGAGAGGTATCAGAATCCCCGTAGGGTACCTGTTGAGTAAGAAGTGTGTGTGTGTGTGTGTGGTTAGAGTGCCAGCTGTCTGAAGAAGAGGTTTAAACCCAGTGTAATTAATGTGTCCTCTTCAACATCACAGGAAGCCAAGGCTGCAGGACGTTAATATGGCAGAGAGGGGGACTGTGTGAACTGCATACGTCACATGTGCATGTGTATGTGACAGACAGACTAGATGAGAGAGAGAGAGAGGAATGTTGTATCCCAACCCCTACCCAATAAACACAAGATATTTACGCAATATGTTAAATGACTTCACCTTGCCTTCTGATAGGCTGGGTGGAATTGTACCCTTTGTATTTACACCTTTAGGTCTGCAATCATCTCAGATCTAGGAGTGCCTACACTCTTTAGAAAAAGGTTCTGTCTAGAATCGAAAGGGTTTTTCAGATGACCCTTTCGGGTTCCAGCCAGGTAGAACCCTTTTGGGTTCCATTCATAACCCTTTCTACGGAGGGTTCTTCAAAGGCTTCTTCCATGGGGACAGCTGAAGAACCCTTTTGGAACCTTTTTTTTTTAATGTTAAAGCAGGTGCACTTCTGAACAGTAGATGGCAGTGTTGCTGTACGTGTCTCAGAGCCATAGACCCCAGCAATGATAAGTGATTGTGTGTTTGCCATAGTAAGCCATAATAAATAGTGTTTTTGAATGTTCTGCTGATAAAAGAATCTCAACTGTGTGACCCCTGGTGGATGTGATAAACTCTCAATATGGCCATCTATTGACATCCATCTGGGTCACAATTGGCTGCCAAAACTCAGCCTCACAGCTGACACGCACACACACTGCTGTTATTATTGTTGGCTTCCCCTCCTGGTTTGTTTGAGGTCAAAGTTGGCCTGGAAACAGTTAGGGTAGAAGGAAGCAAACTGGGGGCAGATTTGCAGAAGTTCATGAACCAATACGAATCGTCTTCGTTTCACTGTATCTTCCCATCCTATATCTCTCAATGGCAGTCTGAACGGGATTGTGGAGAACAATGCTCCTCTATCCCTCATTTTGAGTCTTTCTTTCTCCTCCACCTCCCTCTCTCTCACTCCTCTCCCCCACCTCACACTTCCTCACTTCGATTCCTCTCACTCCTTACATTTACATTTGAGTCATTTAGCAAACTTTCTTATCCAGAGGGACTTACATTCATCTTCAGATAGCTAAGTGAGACAACCACATATCACAGTTGTGGGAAGTACATTTTTTCTCAAAGAACTTACCAGCAAAGTCTGTTCTCTCTCACTCCTCTTCCTCTATCCTTCACCCCCCCCCGCTGTACAGTAGTTGTATGATTGGGTGATATTTATATCATCTAGGTCCCAGTGCCACCTGGGAGAATGGTCCATATCCAGGTCACAACTCACCATAGCCCCAATACTCTATAGCCCAGTCTGCTCTGTTCCACTCTTCTCTGCCAGCCAGGACGAGAGGCAGGGCTGGTTGGCTACAGGTAAGCTGCTCCATTTTAAGCTCCTTTTGTGAATGGTGAATATTCTTGACTGTACAGTACGTTTCAACGTGAAAGTGGATAACACTTGGGGAACTAATATGCAGCCCGACGGGAATTGATTTATTGATTGACTAATAGTTTGATTGATAGGCTAATAGCTGTTTCCACTTGAATTATCCATGTGCTCAGCAGCAAAGCAATCAGCCAGGGTGCCTCTCTTTGTCTAATTAGTGGGACCAGCACATTATATATCGCGTTGTTCAGTTCATATCCCCTTAAGTCACCTCTGCCGCTAACAATATGGCTAAGAGTCTGGACAGCCAGTTACTCTGTTGTGGGTATCAACCAATATAACAGGACAAACAGCATGCTGATGCATGCTTCGACTGAATACCCTATACAGGCCACTGTGGTATACTACCAGTCATCAGAAGGGCTCCTCATTTGGGCTGATATGGTTCATTATTAGCATAATCAAATAATTATTAGGCCTATCATTAACCCCAAGAGACTCCCTAGTGTGGGTTACATTCATTATCATCACCCACCCTCTCTTTCTCTCTCTCTCTCTGTGATTGTCAGTCAGTGTTCACACTGAGGTAGTTTACACAGGATTACAGTGCGATAATCCACTTTCAGTAGTTAGTGACATGAGCCGCCATCTGTCCTCTGTTAGCGTACTGAGAGCACAGGCTTATGCCAGGCAAAATCCTTCTCAAAGACGTTTCTATGGGATGGAGACAGGACTGGAGAGGCAGAGAAATCTAGCAACCTGAACATGATATGAGAGCAGTCTTTCGTGCACGCGCACTTTCGCTTGATGGTCTCTGGCAGCGCGCCAGGTGGTAAGTAAAGGGCGCGCGCGTTGTCGGCGCAAGGTGTGGGGATTTGCAAAGTTTGGCATTTCGACAATGAACCCTGGACGTTTGTAAAGCCGTGGACGCAGGGATAAAACTGGTTCCTATAAGTGCTGTTCAACTTGAATAGCGATGTGAATCAAATTGATCTGCTTTTGAATGCGTTGTTGTTGTATTTCTGCTTTGCAAACGGGTAAGAACCAATAGGACCATATTATTTTCGGGTTATAAGATTGAAGTTAACGAACAGTACCCGACTGTAGGCTAATTATCGTTTTATTACTTTGTTTTACATGTTTTGTTACGATTGCTAGTAAGTAGTTCACCTCTTCCCCAGGCGGCTAATTGCGCATGGGCAGAAGTGTCTGGTGAACAATATTATAAGTAGGTAGGCCTAGTTGGAAGTAGACTATGAAAAACAAACATTAAATCAAAATTTGATATGAAATATAGAAGCACCACTGCCATTCCATGATTGTCATTTCCTCTGTTGTTAATTGACTCATGTCTTTCTCCTAGTGTGTTTTTCTGTAGACAGTGGACGGAGTCCTAAAGCTTAACTTGTTTGGAAACAGAGCGGTACCTTCTAACCCTATCAAATAAGGGAGACATGCAAACTTGACTCCTTCATTAAGCTTCATACCTCTCCACCAGCCTCCAGCCCCAGATGATGCGGACAAACAATAAAGGCCGGAGCGCCTCCCCCCACAGGAACGCCTACAAGTCTGACCTCCACTCCATCAAATACTCCTTGGACACTGTGACCAGGCCGAGACCTACTTCCCTGGGCCTCTCTATCCCTTCACCTGGCCCCATGGCAGTCCCTCACACCAGGACCAGCAGTGCCAGTGGCCCTGGTGAGTGTTCTAGGGGTAGGACCCTCAGTCCTAGAGGGACCAAGATCAGAGACAACATCTTCCTCCAGATGGACAGCCAACAGCACCTCATCCACCCCTTGTCTCAGGCCCTACCCAAATGCCCTCTCAGCTACAGCTCTGTCCGGAGCAGTGTGACCAGCATGTCCAGTGTAGAATCATCTATGCTAGATAAACCGTCCAAGGCCGAGGAGATAGACAGAGCGGCTCTAGCTCAAAAGTTCTCTGTGACCCGGAAGCTGTTTGAGACGGTCAGCGGGAGTCAAAGTTTAAAGGTCAGCCCTGACAGAGATAGCAGGGGGTCTGTGGATGGGAGGGGGGGAGGATGGGGGCATGGGGAGAGCAAGGAGCAGGTCAGAACGAGATGAGCTGACATCCACGTCAGAAAGCGAAGGAGAGGGGGAGAGGAGGAAAGAGAGGGAGGACAGAAAACCCATCAACGTACACACACACATTTTTCTATGCGACGTAGAACTCCACACACACACTTCATCACTGGACACCAGCTTGTCTACACACATTCACCCAGTTAATGGTCACTCCAGTGAGACTTTTTCCCCTGATGGCCCAAGTCCTACGGCTGACCCCTCAGACAGCAGCAGTGTGTGTCGTGGAAATGTGTTAGATGGGAGTGTGTGTGAGGACTCTGTGTGCTCCCATGTATTCAACCCACCTAGCCCAGCACCCAGCACCCCCCACTCTCAGCCTCCATCCCATTCTTATGACTCTCCTAGTCCTCTCACCCCAGTCTCCCCCTGTTCTGACCAGACTGACTTCTATGGCCCTAGTAATCCTAATGCTGACAACAGGACTTTGTCTGAGGGGAATGACCCTAGTGAGCTTTACATGACCCCTGGTGACACTTTGACCCCCACAGAGGAGTCAGGGGCTAGGACTGTGAGGGCGGAGCTAGTGGAGGTGAAGAACGAGTCGTCTGAGAGCGAAGGGAACGAGGGAGAGGAGGATGAGGACACCTTAAAGGAAGAAGAGGAGACCACAAAGAAAGAGGAAAGCAAGCGGGAGGAGAGCAATGTGAATAACCTGGTGGATAATGTGTTTAACCTGGTAGATGATGTGTTTGAAGAATCCAGAGTGGAGCCTAGAATGGTAGAACAGAGAATGGTTGAACCGACAGTGCAACCTAAAATGGTGGAACAGAGAACGGTTGAAGCTCCAGTGGAAATCAGAATGGTTGAACCCTCGTTGAGAGAATGTGTGGAGGGATTCCATGACAGTTCTGAGGTGAGAGAGAAGGAATCAGGGAGAGACATGTACCAGCAGGAGATCGAATGGAGCGAGGGGCAGATGGCGGAAGAAAGCAGACAGTTTAGAGAAGAGGGGATGACAGGAAAGAGTGAGATGGAGAACGAGAAGGTAGGGACGGAAGAAAGAGATGAGCCAGGAGAGCAGGAGAAAGTTGAGGTGAGAGGAAGCATGTGTGATGAGAGCAGAGAGGAGGAAGGGAACGAGGAGGCCGGATTGGAGGCAAGAGAGGATGGAGGGATAGACTTCAGGGTAAAGGAGGAAGTGAGAGAGGAAGAGGAGAGGAAGTGCAGTTGGAGAGTGGATGTGAAGGATGAGGACGAAGGGAGCGGGTGCACCGAGAGAGGAGAGGAGGAGAATGGATCTGCCATCATCCTTGAGATTGAGAATGAGGCCTTCGCGAAAGACAGGGAACGGGACTCCGCAAGATGTCTGACCCCAGATCCAGAGGAGCAGCTCTCTACTGAATATGATGAGATTCCCGGTCTTCCTCATGAGGATAATGAGGATTCTGCTAAGACAAGGAAGGTCAAATTCTCTACAGCACCAATCAAGGTAAACCCCCACCCACGCCACACCCAATCGCATTGTTAGAAGAACACCACAAAAACTCACTCACCCAATTGGGTTTGATAAAGGGGTACCAGATTTTGATTCAGAGAGTACGTATGGCTCAATCCCTTAGTTGTGGTCAAATGAAAAGCATGGGTAGAATCGCTGAAGGGTTTATGAATAGACAGAGAATAATTTGAACCGTACAGACATATTTATAACCCATCAGGTGGAGGAGACACCGGCAAGAGCTCATGCGCCGTCAGGTATTCAGTTCAGAACAGCTGTGATGTAAGAACAAGTCAACGTTTATTGGTTGTGTACACAGATTTGCAGATGTTATCACAGGGGCAGCTAAATGCTTGCATTTCTACCTCCAACAGTGCAGTAATAATACCCACTGTAGCAATACCAAACATCACACACGTCATCTGACAAGAAAGAAATAAAGAAATGCAGTGAAGTATTTAGATCTCTCGACTTTTTCCACATGTTATTACGTTACAGCCTTAGTCTAAAATGGATTAAATAGTTGTTTCCCTCATTAATCTACACACAATACCTCCATAAAAACAGGCTTACAGAATTTTGCAAATGTACAACAACAAAATTACATAAGTATTCAGAACTTTTTCCTCAGTGCTTTGTTGAAGCACCTTTGGCAGCAATTACAGCCTCGAGTCTTCTTGAGTATGACGCTACTAGCTTGGCACACCTGTATTTGGGAGGTTTCTCCCATTCCTCTCTGCAGATCCTCCCAAGCTCTGTCAGGTTGTATGGGGAGTATTGCTGCACAGCTATTTTCAGGTTCCTCCAGAGATGTTAGATGTAAGTCTGGGCTCTGGCTGGGCCACTCAAGGACATTAAGAGACTTGTCTCAAAGCAAATCCTGCATTGTCATGGTTGTGTGCTTAAGATCAAAGTCATGTTCGAAGGTGAACCTTCGCCCCCATGAGGTCGAAGGAACTGTCCGTAGAGCTCCGAGACAGGATTGTGTCGAGGCACAGATCTGGGGAAGGGTACCAAAACATTTCTGCAGAGTTGAAGGTCCCCAAGAACACAGTGGCCTCCATCATAAATGGAAGATGTTTGAAACCACCAACCACCAAGAAACCACCAACCACTCTTCCTAGAGCTGGCCACCTGGCCAAACTGAGCAATCGATGGAGAAGGGCCTTGGTGAGGGAGGTGACCAAGAACCGGATGGTCTCTGACAGAGCTCCAGAATTCCTCTGTGGAGATGGAAGAACCTTCCAGAAGGACAACAATCTCTGCAGCACTCCACCAATCAGGCCTTTATAGTAGTTGCCAGATGGAAGCCACTCTTCAGTAAAAGGCACATGACAGCCCGCTTGGCGTTTGCCAAAAGGCACCTAAAGAACTCAGACCATGAGAAACAAAATACTCTTGTCTGATTTCAACCATTCTCTGTTCTACCAACTCTTTGGCCTGAATGCCAAGCATCATGTCTGGAGAACCTGGCACCGTCCCCACGGTGAAGCATGGTGGTGGCAGCATCATGCTGTGGGGATGTTCTTCAGCGGCAGGGACTGGGAGACAAGTCAGGATCAAGGGAAAGATGAACGGAGCAAAGTACAGAGTGATCCTTGTTGAAAACCTGTTCCAGAGCGCTCAACAGGACAACGACCCTAAGCACGCAGCCAAGACAATGCAGGAGTGGCTTTGGGACAAGTCTCTGAATGTCCTTGAGTGACCCAGTCAGAGCCCGGACTTAACCACTATCGAACATCTCTGGAATGACCTGAAACTAGCTGTGCAGTGACGCTCCCCATCCGACCCGTTGAGAGGATCTGCAGAGATGAATGTGAGAAAATACAGGTGTGCCAAGCTTGTAGCAAGAGATTACCAAGAGAGTGCAAAGGGTGCATACATTTAAAAATATATTTTGATTGAACTTTCTTTGGTTACTACATGATTCCATATGTGTTATTTCATAGGTTTGATGTCTTCACTATTGTTCCACAATGTAGAAAATAGTCAAACAAATAATAAAGAAGAACCCTTGAATGAGTAGGTTTGTCTAAACTTTTGACTGGTACTGTCTATAGCAATGGTGTGTATGAACATTATATGAATAGAAAAGGTGTGTACAGCAGTAGTTGTATAGCATGAGCCATGACTCGAATACAGTATAGAACATCCAACTACCCTGCTGTATGTGACTCCACATGAGTATTTTCAGTGTGAGGGATTCCAGTCGGGATCTAAAATCTCCCAGACATCTCAGCCCCTGTAACTGCCAAGTCTTCCGAGAGCCTTACTGAGTACGCCACTGTTGGCACACATTTCACCAGGTCAGTGTGTATTTAGGATTTAATTACTGGCAAATGAAGTCTCTTTAACTGTTTTGAGGACCATTTTGTCTAAGACGTTCCCTGCCTCTGAGATTGAACTGCGGTACATGGATTTGCAATGACTCAGCATTGTGTGTGTGTGTGTGTGTGTAAAGCTTAGTGTGTTAAGACTAAGCGTCTGCTACAGCTTGTGTTTCCATCTCACACCCCAGTCATATTGGAGGATCTGACAACATAAACATTATGGTGTGGTATCAATAAGTCCAGCTGGCAGAGAGCGGGTAGACAATCTGGGGGACCCAGACTGGCACACACACACACTAAACTTGACTATGAAAGATGTAATTGTGTGTGTGTGTGTACTCTCAGGTGTTCCTTACCTACTCTAATGCGGACTATGACAGGCATAACGATGACGTTGACCCTGTGTCTGCCTCTGCTGAGTATGAACTGGAGAAGAGAGTGGACAAGATGGACCTCTTCCCAGTCCAGATAGAGAAGGGTTGGTCCTCTCTCTCTCTCTCTCTCTCTCTCTCTCTCTCTCTCTCTCTCTCTCTCTCTCTCTCTCTCCTTTTGTTTTTACACCTACTCTTTTTTTGTCGAACTCCCCTGTCTGTAGGAGATGAGGGTCTGGGTATCAGTATAATAGGGATGGGGGTAGGGGCTGACCAGGGTCTGGAGAAGCTGGGCATCTTCGTTAAGACCATCACAGACAACGGAGCTACACAACAGGATGGACGGTGAGAATCTGATCTAAGGTTAATGATGCCTTTCTAATCGTAAGATGCGAGTGTAATACTGTAAGCTGATCCTAGATCTGTGTTTCTCTCTGTGTGTGTCAGTGTCCAGGTGAATGACCAGATAGTGGAGGTGGACGGGGTCAGTCTGGTCGGAGTCACACAGCTGTTTGCTGCCACTATGCTGAAGAAAACCATTGGCACTGTCAGGTGTATATATATACAAATATACACACACACATGTTTTCTATGCCAATTTGTTTTACCACTTAACACAGGCTGAGGATTTGTCATTGTTTCTCACTGCAGGTTTTTGATAGGCCGGGAGAAGCAGGGGGAGGAGAGTGAGGTGGCTCGTCTGATCACTCAGAGTCTGGAGCAGGACAAGAGACCACCTACAGTGGAGGTAGGTGTGAGACTGTGTATACATGGAGCAGGACAAGAGACCACCTACAGTGGTGGTAGGTGTGAGACTGTGTATACATGGAGCAGGACAAGAGACCACCTACAGTAGTGGTAGGTGTGAGACTGTGTATACATGGAGCAGGACAAGAGACCACCTACAGTGGTGGTAGGTGTGAGACTGTGTATACACGGAGCAGGACAAGAGACCACCTGCAGTGGTGGTAGGTGTGAGACTGTGTTTTACCAGGACAAGACCACACAGTGGTGGTAGGTGTGAGACTGTGTCTACACTGGAGCAGGACAAGAGACCACCTACAGTGGTGGTAGGTGTGAGACTGTGTATACACGGAGCAGGACAAGAGACCACCTACAGTGGTGGTAGGTGTGAGACTGTGTATACACGGAGCAGGACAAGAGACCACCTACAGTGGTGGTAGGTGTGAGACTGTGTATACACGGAGCAGGACAAGACCACCTACAGTGGTGGTAGGTGTGAGACTGTGTATACATGGAGCAGGACAAGAGACCACCTACAGTGGTGGTAGGTGTGAGACTGTGTATACACGGAGCAGGACAAGAGACCACCTACAGTGGTGGTAGGTGTGAGACTGTGTATACACGGAGCAGACCACCTACAGTGGTGGTAGGTGTGAGACTGTGTATACACGGAGCAGGACAAGAGACCACCTACAGTGGTGGTAGGTGTGAGACTGTGTATACACGGAGCAGGACAAGAGACCACCTACAGTGGTGGTAGGTGTGAGACTGTGTATACACGGAGCAGGACAAGAGACCACCTACAGTGGTGGTAGGTGTGAGACTGTGTATACATGGAGCAGGAAGAGACCACCTACAGTGGTGGTAGGTGTGAGACTGTGTATACACGGAGCAGGACAAGAGACCACCTACAGTGGTGGTAGGTGTGAGACTGTGTATACACGGAGCAGGACAAGAGACCACCTACAGTGGTGGTAGGTGTGAGACTGTGTATACACGGAGCAGGACAAGAGACCACCTACAGTGGTGGTAGGTGTGAGACTGTGTATACACGGAGCAGTACAAGAGACCACCTACAGTGGTGGTAGGTGTGAGACTGTGTATACATGGAGCAGGACAAGAGACCACCTACAGTGGTGGTAGGTGTGAGACTGTGTATACATGGAGCAGGACAAGAGACCACCTACAGTGGTGGTAGGTGTGAGACTGTGTATACATGGAGCAGGACAAGAGACCACCTACAGTGGTGGTAGGTGTGAGACTGTGTATACACGGAGCAGGACAAGACCACCTACAGTGGTGGTAGGTGTGAGACTGTGTATACATGGAGCAGGACAAGAGACCACCTACAGTGGTGGTAGGTGTGAGACTGTGTATACACGGAGCAGGACAAGAGACCACCTACAGTGGTGGTAGGTGTGAGACTGTGTATACACGGAGCAGGACAAGAGACCACCTACAGTGGTGGTAGGTGTGAGACTGTGTATACATGGAGCAGGACAAGAGACCACCTACAGTGGTGGTAGGTGTGAGACTGTGTATACATGGAGCAGGACAAGAGACCACCTACAGTGGTGGTAGGTGTGAGACTGTGTATACATGGAGCAGGACAAGAGACCACCTACAGTGGTGGTAGGTGTGAGACTGTGTATACAGAGCCTTCAGAAAGTATCCACACCCCTTTACTTTTTCCACATTTTGTTGTTACAAAGTGGGATTCAAATGGATTTCATTTATTTTTTATTGTTGTCCATGATCTACACAAAACACTAACTAACAAAAGTATGTGGACACCCCATCAAATTAGTGGGTTTGGCTATCTCAGCCACACCCGTTGCTGACAGGTGTATAAAATCGAGCACACAGCCAAGCAATCTCCATAGACAAACATTTATTGTAGAATGGCCTTACTGAACAGCTTGGTGACTTTCAATGTGGCACCATCATAGGATGCCACCTTTCCAACAAGTCAGTTTGTCAAGTTTCAGGGTTTGGGCTAGGCCCCTAAGTTCCAGTGAAGGGCCATCTTAACACTACAGCATACATTGACATTCTAGACGATTCTGTGCTTCCAACTTTGTGGCAACAGTTTGGGGAAGGCCCTTTCCTGTTTCAGCATGACAATGCCCCCATGCACAAAGTGAGGTCCATACAGAAATGGTTTATCAATTGGTGTGGAAGAACTTGACTGGCCTGCACAGAGCCCTGAGCTCAACCCCAATGAGCCAGGCTTAATCGCCCAATATCAGTGCCCGAACCTCACTAATGCTCTTGTGGAAAGCCTTCCCAGAAGAGTGGAGGCTGTTACAACAGCAAAGGGGGACCAACTCCATATTAATGCCCATGATTTTGGAATTAGATTTTTAATGTGCAGGTGTTCACTTTCTTTTGGTCATGTAGTGTACATCTTGATTAGATAAGTATCCAACCCCCTATGTCGATACGTGTTAGAATCAACTATGGCAGCGATTACAGCTGTGAGTCTTTCCGGATAAGTCTCTAAGAGCTTTGCACACCTGGGTTGTACAATATTTGCACATTATTCTTACATTTTTCAAGCTCTGTCAAGTTTGTTATTGATCATTGCTAGACAGAAATGTTCAACTGTTTTGCTAGACAGACAATTTAAGTCAACTTTAACTAGGCCACTCAAGAACATTGGTAAACAACTCCAGTGTATATTTTGCCTTGTCTTTTGGGTTATTGTCCTGCTGAAAGATGGATTTGTCTCCCAGTGTCTGTTGGAAAGCAGACTGAACCAGGTTTTCTTTTATGATTTTTCCTGTGCTTGGCTCTAATCTGTTTATTTTTGTCCAACAAAACTTGCTAGTCCTTGCCGATGACAAGCATACCCATAACATGATGCAGCCACCACCATGCTTGGAAATATGAAGAGTGGTATTCAGTGACGTGTTGGATTTGCCCCAAACATAACGCTTTGTACTTTTGAATGTTTTTTTCTGTAGTGCCTTATTAAAAACCGGATGCATTTTTTTGGAAGAAAAAATCTGTACAGGCATCCTTCTTTTCATTCTGTCATTTAGCTTAGTATTTTTTAGTAGTTTACAATGCTGTTGATCCATCCTCCATTTTCTCCTATCACAGCCATTACTCTGTAACTGTTTTAAAGTCATTGTTGGCCTCAAGGGTGAAATCCCTGAGTGGTTTCCTTCCTTTCTGGCAGCTGAGTTAGGATGGCCGCCTGTATCTTTATAGTGACTGGATGTATTGATACACCAGCCAAAGTGTAATTAATAACTTCACCATGCTCAAAGGGATATAGGTTAAAAAAATATATATATATATATATCTACCAATAGGTACCCTTCTTTGTGAGGCATTGGAAAACCTCGCTGGACTTTGGTTGAATGTGATTGAAGAGACTGTTCGACTGAGGGACCTTACAGATAATTGTGTGGGGTACAGAGATGAGGTAGTCATTGGAAAATGATGTTGAACACTATTATTGCACACAGTGAGTCCATGCAACTTATGTGACTTAAGTACATTTATACTCCTGACCGTATTTAGGCATCACCATAACAAAGGGATTGATTACATATTGACTCATGACATTTCAGAGTTTCATTTGCAATTACATTTAAGAAAATGACAAAAAACATCATTCCACTTTGACATTATGGGGTATTTTGTGAAGGACAGTGACACGACATCTCAATTGAATCCATTTAAAATTCAGGCTGTAA
Source organism: Oncorhynchus gorbuscha (assembly GCF_021184085.1). NCBI lineage: Eukaryota > Metazoa > Chordata > Actinopteri > Salmoniformes > Salmonidae > Oncorhynchus > Oncorhynchus gorbuscha. Next base: position 35,649,211 of record NC_060180.1, on the reverse strand, counting down.
CACAACAAAATGTGTCAAAAGTCCAGGGGTGTGACCACTCTCTGAAGGTCCTGTACATAAGCATTCCTTATTGGTTGTACCTGTGTGTGGGCGTTTTATGCATCTCAGTTGCTAAATGGAGGTGATGATGGCGCTCTGGGGCTGAGCACAGTGGATGAGAGAGAGGAAGATCTCCTTACAGAGGATGAAGAGGAGGAAGAGGAAGAGGAAGACCTAACCAGCCTGGACTCAACCCAGCTCTGCCTTAAATACAAACAGGTGTGTCAGTCAGATGTGTTGAAGTGCAGTATTTTGTGTGTGCGCACTCTGTTACCCCCTCAGAAAGCATTATGTTCCTGGTCCCAGAACAGATGCTAGTGTCTGGAGATCTGAGGGACTCTGATAGGCTTTGGTGTTAATAAGTGTTATTAAGTTGCATTGTGTTGTGTGAAGTGTTTTCAAGTGTGTACTGGTCTCGTCTCAGCTCCAATTAAAGCTCAGGACCAGATCAGACCAACTCTGCCTAGCCCAGGAGAAGGTAGGTCACACTGACGAGACTGTCAAAACGCATGCTAACACACACACACACACTTCCTCCTCCCTCTCAGAACAGACTCATTTAGCTCTCTATGAGACGTCCCTGTCTACAGTCTTGTTATTAGTTCAGGTGCCATGTTCTAATAACCTTGAAAATAGACTTTCGTCTTGTTCGTCTTCCTGTGTTATTACTGATCGGATCTGACATGACGGCATTGGTGAAAGCGATCTAATGTCGGCCCTTTTTACCGGTGGCATTGTTCAATTGAGTGATTTAGGGGAAAGGAAGTCGCCGTCTTCAAGGTGTTGGAACGTGGCTGAAGTGGATAGTTTATTTTCTGGGTGCTTTGTAGAGTGGGTAGGGGATGTGTCCCAGGGGAGTGTCTACTGTCTAGGGATGAGGGCTAGATGAATGGGGTATCATGGCATGGGGCTAGGGAACTGTTTTACCCACCTGTTTGTCCTCCAGCTGAGGGTTTGTGAGGAGCAGCGGGCCTTGTGGGAGAGTCGTCAGGATGAGCTGGAGCAGAGTGTCCAGGAGGGAGAGGAGAAGGCTGACCAACTGGAGAAGTAATCATCAATTACACTGATCTACCGGTCACTCATTTTAGTGTGATGGCGATGGAAAATGATGACGGCGGTGATATAAATGCTGATGGTGATGAGGGAGACTGTGATTGTTCTTCTAGGTACTGGCAGGAGGCCCAGGCTCTGTGCAGGATTGTGAACCAGCGATTGGCTGACACTCAGAGCCAATTCGACAGCCTAGAGGTCAAATACAGCAAGGCCAAGAGACTGCTGAGGGAATTCCAACACAGGTGAGCTCTGGGTAATGTAGTCCACCGTGAAAATGCCCCTGTGAGCCAATTAGGAACTTTCACTGCCTGTTTAGAAAGTATATTTCTCTCTGTGTCTGCTCCTTCTGTCCCCGTGCAGAGAGAAGGAGAGTGAGAGGAGAGAGGAGGAGCTGCGGCGAGAGATGGAGGAGACCGAGAGGAGACACAGAGATACCGTGGATAGACTACAGAGACAGGTGAGACTGGAGGAGATGATGTAAACTATTGTGCACGGCTACGACCTGAGTGAGAAGTGTTTTCTTTTCCTCTGTTCAGATTGGTCCCCTGGAGCGAGGGGAGGCGGTCCCTGAGATTGACAACCAACCGCTGGACACCTCATTTACCTCAAGTAAGACACTGCCCCTCGGGTAGCATGTGTCTGTGTGTGCGAGCATGTGTGTATCTTTGTGTATTGAGCCTCTCAGACTGTATGTTTGTATCAGGCGCAGACTGGAGCATTGCTGTGCCTGAAACGGGTCGGCTGGACACGAGCGCTCACAGGGCCAGAGCACAGCTCGCCCAGAAAACCAAGAGACACCCTCCCTCACGAGACAAACTCAGAAAGTCCTTCAGGAGACCGGTCAGATAATTATATATATCACACACATACCCCACACACATTCCATTGACATACTGAATGTTCTATCACTCCCTGTAGGGTGAGGAAGACCAGATTCAGGCCTGTGACGGGAAGAGCCAATCTCTGACTGCGAGCACACCCCGAGAAGTGGGATGTTCATTCTCGGCAGGAGGTGACCGTGTCCACTCCAGCACCAGCTCTCTGTCTGCCCTCACCCCCCAGTCCCATCCCCCATCCTCTCTCCTCACCCCCCAGCCAGACCAGTCTCCCTCGAAAGAGGACAACTCCTCTGCCACACACAAATCAAAGAGAAGATTCCCTGACTTCAGGTAGGTTGCTCACCAGATCCTCGTGTAGTTGTAGTGTACAGCAAGCTCATTCTCAAACCAACCCCTAACCCCTTTCCCCTAGGCACTTCTGAGCAGATAAGATACACTATACATACAAAAGTATGTGGACACCCCTTCAAATTCGTGGATTCGGCTATTTCAGCCACACCCGTTGCTGACAGGTGTAGAAAATCGAGCACACCGCCATGCAATCTCCATAGATAAACATTTGCAGTAGAATGACCTTACTGAAGACCTCGATGACTTTCAACGTGGCACCGTCATAGGATGCCACCTTTCCAACAAGTCAGTTTGTCAAATTTCTGCCCTGCCAGAGTTGCCCCAGTCAACTGTAAGTGCTGTTATTGTGAAGTGGAAATGTCTAGGAGCAACAACGGCTCAGCCGCGAAGTGGTAGGCCACACAAGCTCACAGAACAGGACCCCTGTGCACAAAGCGATGTCCATACAGAAATGGTTTGTTGAGATCGGCGTGAAACAACTTCACTAGCCTGCACAGAGCCCTGACCTCAACCCCATCGACCACCTTTGGGATGAATTGGAATGCTGACTGTGAGCCAGAGAGGTTTGAGGACAGAGTCAGTGCCTTACCTCGCCTAATCGCCCAAAAATCAGTGCCTGACCTCACTAATGCTCTTGTGGCTGAATGGAAGCAAGTCCCCGCAGTAATGTTCCAACATCTAGTGGAAAGCCTTCCCAGAAGAGTGGAGGCTGTTATAGCAGCAAACAGGGGGGGACCAACTCCAGAATTTAACGGCCATGATTTTGGAATGAGATGTTCGACGAGCAGGTGTCCACATACTTTTGTATGTCATGTAGTGCATGTATGGGAAATGTGGTAATAGTTCCACCTTGTCCTCTAACCTCTGTTCTTCTGCCCTCTAGCAGCCTCCGCAAGTCTCTCAGCAGAGGCAGGAAGAGTGAGAAGGAGAAGAACGAGAGAAGGTCCCTGGACCACAGGTTAAAACAAATAGTATACACACTACGGAACTAGCAGAGAAAACAGGGTCCAGTCAATACTATACACACGCCATGTACAGAAATGTCTATTTACACACACATTACAGTTCTTCTTTGAAGTCTTTCTGCCGTCCCTCTATTTGACTGTTGTGTTGTCTTTCTCTGTCCCCAGGGGTTCGTGTGGTGACCTGGTAGACAATCCCAGCAGTGGTGTATCTCCCTCAGGCTCTGTCACTTCCATGCCCTCCTGCCTGCCCTTCTCCTGGTTCGGGGAGCGAGGGCGGGAGAGGCTGAAGAGGGAGAGAGAGAAGCTTAGATCGGTCTCCAGCAGCAGTCTACCCTACATGACCACCGGGGGCAGTAGAGACTGCCAGGTGAGAGGGGAGGCGCGCATTCGCACACCTGGGCTTTTATCTTCGACTACCCTGGACTTCACATTTCAGTTTGGCTCAAAGCACTTGTCCAACTCAATAATGTATGTGGCTTATGAATTTTGCATGCTTATTTCACCTGGGGGCCTTTCATTTTGTACTGTACTCGCTCTTGACTGTGTGCGGTTGGTTGTGTGTAAGCAAGTGTGCATGAGTGCAGTGTGTGTGAGTCACATGTCTTTGCTCATTCTAGAGACTGAGTGTTGCAGACGCAGGGAGTACCAGCTCTGCTCTCCTGTCAGGGATGCTATCAGATTTGTCTCTCTCTGGGCGCTCTCAAACTCTCACCTTCTCCTCCTCAGAGGTGCGTCTCTCACGTGGTCTCCCTCTATTACTCACTCTGTCCTCTCTCCACTTCTCTGTCTTTATTGCCCTTCTCTCTGACCTGATTTCTGCTCTAGTTTTCTACCATTCCCTGATTGTTTTCTCCACGGCTCATATGGCTGGATTGTGGTTTACTCCCCCCCCCCCCCCCCGAACGACCCAGAATGTGATGGAATATTAAGGTGTTAGTTTGACACAAACCAAAAAACAGTTAAAAACAATCTGTCCATCTGTCTGTCCCTCTCTATAGACTCTGGACGGTGACTCTGTCCTAGTTGGTAACGACAATCAATGGCAAAGCCGACCCCTGGACCAATGGACCAATCAGCAGGTCTGTCTGTGGTTGATTGGCATTAGCATGGACCAATATACAGCCGAGTTCACAGCCAATGGTGTGGATGGGCTGCAACTCCTCAATCTGGACAACAACAAACTCAAAGTAGGTACAGCGAGTCGAGGGCTATGTCTTAATACTGTTAGACATCATCCTCTCCTCACCTTCTGTCTTCAGTGTTCTGATAAATGAAAGGACTGAATGGGCTTCCCTGATCAGTGACCAGCTAGGAAAGGGGGCTAGTGAAGAGTAATGTGACGCGTCCCTTAGATTAATGATTTCATTCCATTATGGATCAGCCCATAGTTTCACATAAAGTAAAGTCCCCCCCCCCCCCTCTTTCTTTAGGCTCTGGGGGTGTGCAGTCAGAGTGACCGTGCTGCTCTGAGAAGAAGGCTGAAGGAGATGAGGAAGACTCTGGAGAAGGAGAGAGTGAAGGGAATGGAGAGCGAGGAAAAGGAGAGTGAAGGAAAGAAGACGAGGGAGAAGGCGGGAAGGGAGGACAGACGTGGTGGTCAAAAGGTCAGAACAGAGTCACTCTGCTGAAGTCTGCACTCTGACCCCTAAACGATCTTCAATCACAACTTTTTATCTGAGAAGTCCTACTTCCATTAGGCTCACCGCGACTGGGGAAATATACTTTATTTATTGTGTTTTGTTGCTATGTATAGACGTTTCTATATGCATGTTGTACAGCTGATGACATTTAAGCACTATATTGTATTTTAAGCTGTGAATGTTTTACATGCGTTAATAAATCATGTTTCAATCTTAGACTTAATTTCTGCATTTGACTGCATTTGAACATTTAGGTTAAATGTCATTTCCATGATGTAATAAAAGTAGCAAAGTGTATATGAAAGAAAAAAGATGGATGTGAATTTGTACAGGTTGTAAAATCATTTATTTAGCAAATCATGGCAATTTTTCACACTTTTACTTTACATTGTCAACAGCTGTCACTGGACAAATCCTCCACGTTAAGTCATTGAATGGGCCCTGTTTAAATACTTCTTCAACAAAAAAAACACAGAATTTCTTCACTTCCTTGAAATGAACACTGATTTAACGTGACCGATTTAGAAGAACCACAATATGTAGTTTCCCCACTCACTCACTCTGCTTCACTGGTCCATCTCAACAATCAAATACTTAGAAGTTCACAACGTTCTCTCTTGAGCAGTTATGGATGGTGACGTGGATATAAATAATACCGAAAGATTGAATGGGAAAGCTGTCGATTAGCTCCTGCTATAAGCTGATGAAAAATGGCCCCAGTTAAACATGAGAAATGTGTAGAACTGTCCTTACACCCAAATGGCTTTGAGATGATTTGTGATTTGAGACATCCATCCTTCCATATCTTGGAGAAAAAAAACTCCTGAAAAATGATTTGGCCAGTGGAGTACTTTGTAGGTAACATTCTCCTCATACAATAAATACACATTCTTCAAAATATACAAAACATATAAAAACACTAGCCTGTTCCGTAAGTGTACATTTACAAAACAATGTCCAGAGCTTTGAAAGAGGGACAGCTGGGATTCTTGACTCAAAATGTTAAAGAACACACAAAAATCTTCTCTTTTTGTCCAGTGATCAACATGGATGTTACTATCAAGATACAATTCAATCAGACAAGGTACTACTTAATTGATCCCCAAAAAGGAAAGTGTTATTTCACCTTATCTAACCTGCTGTTGTACTGTATCGTCGCCATCTGTCCTTAAAGTACACAAATAAAGCTTTTCTACAAATGTTTTTTTCCTACATTTTTTTTTGTGTCCACACTGTGGCGCGGGGCCTTGGAATCGTCAGATCAATGTCTGTGGGAACGGGGAGCTCCAGCGTTCCACCATTGTTAAGAGTAACTCTCGTTCTCACTCCAGCTCGTTATCCAGGCTTTCTTTTCCAGACTTCCCAGTTGGTCTTTCTCCTCCTTTTGTATCCGCACCGCATTATAACTGGGAACGCTGTCGTCGTACTTGGAGCGTCTGAAAAACCCACACTGTTGGCGGCAACAAACACACACAAAAAAAACAGCACATAGAAAATCAGTAACGAGCAGTTTGGAGCCTCTCAACAACATGAAAGGAATAGCTCACCCTCACATCAAACTATGAAAAGTCTAAACAATGTTTGATTTTGGGGTGTGCTATCCCTTTAAGGGCAGAGATGTGAGTGAGGCTCTTGAACAGTAGGAGGCGATACAGAGCCATCGGTGGTCCGACATGCAGAAAGCTGTGATGTAGCAACGCCCCGAATAACCAAGGCTGAGAGAGAACCACTTCAGAGCCTTCAGACAGGAAGTGCTTGAAGTTCCAATGGCAACCACAGAAGCAGAAACCAGAGACGGAGAGAGATGAAGACGGCAAGGACCAACCCAGAAGGTCTTTGGAGCGATAGGAGAACAGTTCATATATATATGGCATAATGATTTTTCAACCAAAGTAAGCATTCATCCCACATGGCCATGCATGTAAACCGTCCTTAACTCAACAACAACAACAGTCTGAAAGAAGGCCATTTCCAAGCAGAAACTAGAAGTGCTTTTCTACAGCAACCTGTCAGCGGAGCCCTGTAACATTCCGTTCCATCTGTTGCCTCGTCATAGCCATTGCATTTGATTTCGTAGCTCTGAGCCCCTTAACTGCTCGTTCATTAGCGAAAGCGTCCCCCCCCCCTCCAGCGATTAGTTAGTCTGCCACTGTCTTCGTCCATCCTCTGTGCCCCCGGGCATGTATAGGTGGGTATAGATGTGTTTACCCCAGAGACAGCGTCTCGCCCTCTTTTACGCGTCAGAAGACGTCAATCTCTCTTTGTCAGAGGGTGGCACATCCTCTTTCTTTTTCCCGAAGAAACCGCACTAAAGAGAAGCAATTGCATTAGTGTGTGTGTGTGTGTGTGTGTGTGCACACGTGTGTGTATTCATACTGTATATACTGTAAACGGTGACATTTATCCATGCTCTCCTAGTCTTACCTTCCACAGCAGGAAGACCAGCAGGCCGAGCAGCAGCAGCCCTAACAAGATGGCTACCAGGATGATCCACCATGGGAGTCCTCCGTACTGAGCCACACGACGCTCTGGGAACACCGTCACTCTCACCTGAGAAAAGACAACATCGATAGAAAGTCGACAGAAAGGGAAATGTGGGTTTTTGTGTGTTCGAAATGTGAAACTGGCCAAGTACCTGTGTCTCTGCGTTCCTCAGGACCATGTTTTTGGCTGCTCCGTCCACTCTGAGAGAGGCTTTCACTATCACGTCCAGATAGTTCAGCTTGGAGTACTCCTGTTGGGAAACACAGAGGGAGGTGAGAGTGGACAGGAACACACGGTGCAGTCAAAGAGCAGAGGGAGGTGCAGTCAAATAGCAGAGGGAGGTACGTGTCTTACCTCCAGGAATGTGCTGTTCCAGAGGCGAGATCTGAGCAGGATGACTGCATTACTGTCCAGGCCCTGAAGGGGGCAGCGAATCTCCACACACTTTGCCCCGTCCTCACACGACTGTATCACACACACACACTTTACAGTAGAGCTCGTATACGGCTAATAACACATTTAAACGTTGAGCTACTGAGAGAGAAGGTTGTGTTACCAAAGTAGTGTATTTCCTCTTGTCAGTCAGTCGTGCGATGGTTCCCTCCTGAGGTTTGTCTGTCTCCACTACAGCTCGTCTTCTCCGGGTGCTGCTGGGCTCCTAAACAGAGTGTGACAGAAGATCATTCGGAACAAACATTCCCTTGGTGAGAACAACAGAGGTAATTGTGCTGGGACCGTCAGTTTGTTTGCTTTGGGACCAGAGAGGTCCAAGGAGATTGGAGTTGGACCACTGCAGTGTTTCCTAACCTCTTTGACGGCGAGTGAGTTGATCTCTCTCTCAGGGGAGCAGGTGATCTGTTCCAGACCTCTGGAGTCGATCTTCATGAGGTACAGGAGCCACTTCCCCTCCACTGTCTCCTTTGGCCAATTGACGATCAGGGCGGCGCTGCCGTATGTCTTCAGGGGCTTCCCCAGGTTAATCACCTGTCAATCAAAGGGCAGTCAAAGGACAGGTGAGTTCAGTTTATAGTGAAATACAAAATGCACCCGTTTGATAATGATGCCATTATTCCGGAAAAGAACCAAACTAATAGGCTTACCCTGAACTCGTACTCGATGGGGCTGCCGATGTCTCCTTCGGAATTCATGGCGCTCTCACCTTTGACCTCTCCAGTAAAGTAGACCTGGGAGGGCTTGGCAACTCTGGGAAAACAATTACACAAACATCATCATGAATACGCTCCGATGCTGGGAGGTGCGACAACACATTTTGTTCCCACGTGTAAAAGCACATGAAAGCACATCAAAGTAAGCAACTGGCAAATCATATCGTTGTACCCTGTGAGGGACAGCAGCAGCTCGATCACCACTTTGGCCTTGGCCTTGACTCTGGCCACGTTTTGCTGGTCACTCGTTCTGAAAGGTCAGAGGTCAAATCAGCACCGTTGGTCAAATGTAGCCGTGCAGAATCTCATCGCAGAGGGAGGCGGGCAGCGAATACTCACGTCTCCAGCGTCAGGTCTATCTCCAGCTCTGTGGTGTTCAGAGAGATGCCTGCTGTGCTCAAGATGATGTAGAACGTCGCCTAAAACACACAGACGGACACGTCAGCAGGCGCACGCCCTTTTATCTGGTGATGGTGATCGGCCTCGGCGTCTCTCACCTCTGAGCCTCGCTTGAAGGGGTTCCCCAGCTCACAGTCTGCCTGAGAGCCGTTCGTATTGGTCACACAGATCACCTGCTTGTCCTGCAATCGACAAAACAGCCAGTCACAACTCGGTAACCGGTCTGAAGAACGGAAGAGGGGAAGGAGCGAGAGAGGGCGTGTGACAGAAGAGGAGAGGTGTCACTTACCGCGTTTGGTGCAGAGCGGGAGGCAGAGTAGGAGAGCGAGGGGGGGAAGGAGGCAACCAACGCCGCCTCATGGGCATCGTCTCCATTCTGGTTGGTCACCGTGATCTCCAGGGCGATGTCCTTCTGGTCGCTAAGGGAGACGACCGGCACCCCATCCTCCCTGCAAGGACACCGGCAGATTATGTCAGCGTTGATTCCATTCACCCAGGTGTTGGTTAGTGACAGATTAATGTGTTCTACTCACACAGGTAGTGGATGGAAGACGTCCTTGTTGGGCTCTCTGTAGCAGAAGCGATGCTGGAGCTGTACGTTGCTCTGACACACATTATCACTGCCACAGCCCTCCTTCAGGAAGCTCACCTACACACACAGGGAACAGCATGCCGATCAGACAGACTCACACGAGACCAGAGGGAACGGGCTTTAAGAGCAGGCCACGGTTGCAAAACTCTTGTCACATAGGCCGATCTGAAGCTGGCCAATAGGAGACTGTGTTACGGTTGTTATTGGTCACCTCAGCGCGGGCCGTGATAGGCTCGTTGGAGTCGAGGATGGGCGAGAGTTCTGGGAGCGCTCTTCTTTTCCTTTTGGAGTTCTTTATCTCCACGGTAACGTCGACGGGGATTCCCCTGAGCTTGTCCTTAATGTTCTCCTGTAGGTGACAGACACAGAGTACAGATAATAGATACGTGGTATATCACTGGTATATCACTGGCAAAGGATAAGAGGAGACGGATTCTTGTCCATATTTTACCCGCAAGGTTGGTGAAAGACCGTCTTGAGATATCGATCTCTTCCTTCCCCCCTTGCTACCCGTTCCTCTTTCCTACTGTTAGCAGTGTCACGAGTCGTGCGTGTTGGGATCTAGTACCTGTAGTGTGAGTCTGGCGGTGATACACTCCTTCTTGCCCTGCCCACTGAGGATGAGAACACCGGTGGACTGGTAGTCGTTGACGCCGCTGGAACGCGTGGAGAAGGTCACTCTGGGAGGGAGACCCTTCTTCCGACGCTCCGCCTCCGCCTCAAAGGAGTACGCCACCGCTGAGGAGGGGAGAGAGAACGAGAGAGAGCGGTAGAGAAAGAGAGGGACAGTTACCATTGCATACTGGTCTAAGGCCTAAAAAGCCCACTGAAGAAATCATAACACAAGAGGTGTTGTCTTACTCAGTCTGGGGCTGTAGGACTTTGGGTTGGCGGTGTAGGAGAAGCAGGCTTCTACCTCCAAGCTGGAAACACATCATTTGTATTTATGAGTATGGCTTAAATGGTGTCTCATTGTCCATATTCTGCAGATAAACAGCACACTCACCAGATGCTGTTGCCACAGTTTTTCTTCGTCAGATCGATCTCCTTTGGCGTTGTCTTGACAACCTTCTGGATGCTAATGACCGGCCGAGTCCTGGAGTGACATCCCAGGGTCAAAGGTTTAAAGGTCAAGGAAGTGGCTCCCAAAAAAAGAAGGTATTAACGAATGGAATGTAGAAATGCACAAACAAAACATTGTGGGGTAGATGACTGATTGCCATGGTTACCTGTAGACGAACACAGAGTCGGAGAGAGATCCTACGGCCAGGTCAGGGTACGAGTTCCTGTCCAAGTCCATGTTACCAGCTAGAGAATAACCAAACAGCTTTGTCTCCGATGGCACCCCTGACAACACTTGTGCAGGTTTGATGTTGATGCCCTGAGCAGAGCCGTGGTAGATGAACACCTTCCCTGACCCACTGTCATAATAGGGTGCTCCCACAGCGATGTCTGGCAGAGAGAGAGAGTCAGAATTACACACCGTCTACACACACACACACACACACAAAGGCAAAGACAGATTTATCAACACACACACGCGCCCCTTACCCTGATAGCCGTCCAGGTTGAGATCTCCCAGGTTTTCTACGGCCAGTCCAAACATGGAGTCCCGAGGTCCGTCTATCCTGGTGGGCGTGACCTTACTCCAGTCTCCGCCCTTGTTAACGTAGACATAAATGGCTCCGCCTACCTCCCCGTCCTTCTCAAAAAACTGCGGGGCTCCCACCACGATGTCCTCCCACCTAGAGCCAGAGAGACCGAGAGGGAGCAAGAAATGACTCGGGGGGTGGAACAGAGAGAGATCGTCTCAGCACGGAACTAGTTGCCTCAACTCCAAGATCCTCCGAGAGGCTCGAGTCAAATGACATCCTCTCACGTGGAGAGAAACTGCTTATGACGGGAAGGTGGACATGGGAAGAGCAGCGTATAGATTTGCCTCGTTGACGATCGGGAGAAAGAACGAGAGAAAAGCGAGACGTACCCGTCGCCGGTCAGATCTACCACAGTTAGGTCGTAGCCGAACGACGAGGCCAGCCCCTCCCCTTCCAGGATGTGCTCTGGTGACAACATGGTGGACGCTTCGGTCTCCTTCTTTAGCAACACCACTGCCCCGCTGTGATTGGCTCTCGGGGCACCAGCGACCACGGTCAGCTGACCCTTCTTAGTGATGGCCTTCCCCGAGTCCAGAGAGAAGCCTGATAGGAGAGACATATTTAATCAATCAATCAATGAATGAGTCAGTGTACACCGACTCATTCCCAAAACATTCCCAAAACATGAATGATCTCACCCATATGCCGCACTCTAGGTGTTGTACAGATTCACTGTTCTCTCTATCATGTGGACATGTTCAAGCCCAGTTGGTTGGAGGTTGAGGTGATTTATAGATCACCTCGACGTCATTGTAAAAAAAGAACGTGTTCTCAACTGACTTGCCTAGATTAATAAGGTTCAATAAAAATAAAAACATTTTAAAAATCGACATAACACCCAGCTCAGGCTGATCCTCATGACGAGCACAATGTTTCACCGCCCATGATGATAACTAGTGCACAGAGTCATTCGATTGGTTATGGAGAGCATGATGTCATCGCGCAGGAAGTAATACAAACCTAAGTAGCTATTGGCCCGTTACGTCGGTCTCCATAGCAATCTGAGGAGGAAGTGACTTGTACACAAACTGTTTCAACACTGGAGCTGGACACGGTGGTGGTGAAGAGCACACCTGGACCCACAGAGAGGAGGGCGAGAGAGAGGAACGAGGGACGAAAGAGTTTAGATGTACCTACCCAAGTAACTGTTAGCGGGCACGGGGACCAGGTCTGGGTCTAACCGGTTCTCATCGCCCACCTCATAGGGCCCGTCGTCATAGAAGCCCATCTCCAACAGAGTGTTGTTCTTCTGCTCTACTCTCACCACCCCTGGAGGGATGGGGAGGGGGGTGAGGAAGTGAAGGGGAACATGGAGATGATAAGACGGGGAGAAAAAGCTCAACACAAGCAAATTATGAATGGAAAAACAGTAACTTAAAAATATGACAAAAACAAGACATGAAACATCATGAGCTGAATTTTTTTTTTGGGGGGGGGGTTATGTACACGATGACAAAAAAAAAGTTTTATCAGTGTGGTTTTGCTACCACTAGAGGTCACAGTGGTTCATAGATTCGAGCATCAGCTGACGAAAGAGGAAGGGGCCATGTAGACTGGGCTAATCTAATCTACCTAACCCTGACCCTGGCCTAACCCTGACCTTATCCCCTAACCCCGACCTCTAGTCCCTGAGCTGGACCTCATAGATCTGAAAGGATGAGATAGGTGTAAGCAACATAGTCCATCTACCCCTCTGGTAGGCGTTTCCCATATTGTCGACACCAATCTGATCCTTTCAGATAAATGACAAGTGTTTGATTTCAGACATACACACTCCCGCTCTCCACCCACCTTTCCAGTTGTACGCTCCAGGGGCACCAAATACCAGGTAGTGGTAGTCCCTAGTGAAGGTGGCAGACAGACCCTGTTGGCATGAACCAAACCTCTCATGGCCGCGTGCCCGCCCCTCACAGAACCTCCAGTTCCCTCCGTCCTCATCAGACTCGGTACCGATGGTCAGGTCCTGGCTCAGAACGTAACACCGCCCTGTGATGTCACGTGACTCCTGGGCTGTGTTCACAAACAGACGCCGCTGGTAGCGGTGGGCACACGTCTGGAGGGGGAGGGAGGGGGAGAGAGAGAGAGAGATATTGGTTAACAGAGCTGTCAATCAGGTCAATAATTTAACCCACTCATGTACACACGCACGCACGCACGCACACACGCACACACACACACTTACCACAATCTTTCCTCCCGGCCCCTGGCTGTTTACTGTTACACCCATCCATTGGTTCTCCTTACTCTCGGTGTTCACGTCCTCTGCACACACAGAAATCATCAAATCTTGATCAACTGCTGAATATCTAGTGACCGAAAATGTGTGTGTGCGCGTGTGTTTAGAGGTGAGCTCACCATCGTTGTCGAACTGCACTCGGCTACAGCTGGAGGAAATGGAAGCGGTATCGCAGTTGTAGAGTCCTCCTGTGATCTTTGCCTTCTGACCTCTCAGAGCTTTGGCCCTTGGAGCACCAACCAGCAACCTGTAACACACACCACAAGGCCATGTTTGAATACAGGAAACACACACACGCAGACAGAAATATTACAACATGACTGGTACACACATCACTCTCTGTCCATGTCCGATCCACATTTTACATAGCGGTCATCATTCAAAACACCACCATATACCTATTATTATAAGAGGAAGCTACAGTCGGTGAGTAGATCAGGGCCAATGTGGAGTCCTACACTTTGACACCTGCGATAATGTTAACCAGCCTGTCAGCAGCTCTCGGCACTCCCCCCTCACTTTCCCCCTGAGTCACACAGCATCTCCCTTTCAACAGAGAACATCAGAGAGTGTCTCACACACACACACACATGCACACACTCAATCAAACTGATGTTCCCATGATCTGCCCCCTCCCTCCCCAGCACCCCTCAGACAAAGAGCGCTTTCATGATTGGACAGAACTGCGACTCAGCGATAACATTCATCCACAAAGGGTGGGCACACACACAAGAAGAAGTGGAATGGAGACACACACATGCACACTCAAGAGTGGACACACACACTCCAGGGAGGGGCCACACTCACTGGATGTCTTTATGGAACCACAGACAAGAGGGGCTCTTAGAGAGGGGTCACAGCCACCACACCCCAGTACCCAAGGTTTCCCACAGCAGCATATTGAAGTTCCCCATCACTGTGGTGTGTGTGTGTGTGTGTGTGTGTGTGTGTGTGTGTGTGTGTGTGTGTGTGTGTGTGTGTGTGTGTGTGTGTGTGTGTGTGTGTGTGTGCGTGTGTGTGGATGAAAATCATCAGTCATGAAATGAACTGAAGCTTTGTAAGGAGTTCAATGCATAGAAATGCTTAATGCCTTGTCGTACAAATCACATGGTTTTAGCGCAGGCCTGTTTTACCTTGTATCTGTTTGTAAACCTTGCTGTGATATGTTCATGGATTTCAGTTTGCATTGATTGCTATGTGGGTCTCAATGCACTTGAACTTGATCTTGAAAAACTCTCATCCAAGGGTCTTTCATCAAAAGGTTTAAAAAAAAGCCATACTAGATTGATTTCTATGGTTTAAGTACTCGATGAGATTAAGAAAACCCCACCTGTTTTGAACACAACTCGTATTCATGCCTACGTGGGTGAACAGAGGTGTGTTTGGGGTCAAGGGGTTTAACTCATTAAGAGCGAGAAAGACCGAGATAGGAGAGAGAGAGAGATCACTCTGCTTGAACAGAGCTATGCTCAATCATGAGGCATCAAAGCCAAATGAACTTAATAATATTGAGAAATGCTATAGATGGAAGGAAAATAGTGTGGAAATCTACCAAAAAACAATTTGGCAAAAACAAATTCAATCCCTTCTAGACAATTTCCTGGACAAAAGGTTTCATTGTAATAGTGAAGGTGTAAACTTGGCAGTAGGAAATCTAAACAGTATATTTGACCTCTCAGCTTCCCTAACAAATCAAAACATTTCAAGCAGACAACCTAAGAAAATGAACAACAATGACAAATGGTTTGATGAAGAATGCAAAAACCCAAGAAAGAAATGGAGAAACCCGTCTAACCAAAAACATAGAGACCCAGAAAACCTGTGTCTACGCCTTCACTATGGTGAATCACTAAAACGATACAGAAATACACTACGGAAAAAGAAGGAACAGCAGGTCAGAAATCTGCTCAATGTAATTGAAGAATCCATAGAATCGAACCACTTCTGGGAAAATGTGAAAACACTAAACAAACAACGTGAAGAGTTATCTGTCCAAAACGGAAATCTATGGATAAACCACTTCTCCAATCCTTTTTGGCTCTATAACAAAAAACAAACAGCAAAAACATATACATGACCAAATACAAATCTTATAATCAACTATTAAAGACTCCTGTCTTTACGGTTTCTACCAGAACCCACTGGACTCTCCAATTACATTGATTGAACTACATGACAAAATACGAACCCTCCAACCCAAAAATGTCATGTTTTGTCATTTATTATCTTGTCTTGTCCCTGTGCTTCCCATTCTATTCGTTTCCCTCTGCTGGTCTTATTAGGTTCTTTCCATTTTTCTATCCCTCTCTCTTCCCCCTCCCTCTCTCACTCTCTCGCTCTCTCTTCTCTCTATCGTTCCGTTCCTGCTCCCAGCTGTTCCTATTCCCCCTAATCAATCATTTAGTCTTCCCACACCTGTTCCCGATCCTTTCCCCTGATTAGAGTCCCTATTTCTTCCTTTGTGTTCCGTTCCTGTCCTGTCGGTTCCTTGACTAGAATTCACCGTGCTGTGTTTGTGTATCGCCCTGTCGTGTCGTGTTTTCCTCAGATGCTGCGTGGTGAGCAGGTGTCTGAGTCTGTCTGGTTCAAGTGCCTTCCCGAGGCAACCTGCTGTTCACCTGCTGTTCAAGATCGAGTCTCCAGTTTGTCCTCGTCATTTCGAGTGAAAGTTGTGTTTTTTGTTTGTATTTACTTTACTGGATTAAAGACTCTGTTTTCGCCAAGTCGCTTTTGGGTCCTCTTTCACCTGCATGACAGAAGGAACCGACCAAGGAATGGACCCAGCGACTTCAGACGCTCGTTACACTGCCGTCGAGATCCAAGGAGCCATGCTCGGCAGACACGAGCAGGAATTGTCTGCTGCTCGCCATGCCGTGGAGAACCTGGCCGCTCAGGTTTCCGACCTCTCTGGACAGTTCCAGAGTCTACGTCTCGTGCCACCTGTTACTTCCTGGCCTGCCGAGCCTCCAGAACCTAGGGTTAATAACCCACCTTGCTACTCCGGGCAGCCCACTGAGTGCCGCTCCTTTCTCACGCAGTGTGAGATTGTGTTCTCTCTCCAACCCAACACATACTCTAGAGAGAGAGCTCGGGTTGCTTACGTCATTTCACTCCTTACTGGCCGGGCTCGAGAATGGGGCACAGCTATCTGGGAGGCAAGGGCTGATTGCTCTAACAAGTTCCAGAACTTTAAAGAGGAGATGATTCGGGTTTTTGACCGTTCAGTTTTTGGTAGGGAGGCTTCTAGGGCCCTGGCTTCCTTATGCCAAGGTGAACGGTCCATAACGGATTATTCTATTGAGTTTCGCACTCTTGCTGCCTCTAGTGAGTGGAACGAGCCGGCGCTGCTCGCTCGTTTTCTGGAGGGACTCCACGCAGTGGTTAAGGATGAGATTCTCTCCCGGGAGGTTCCTTCAGATGTGGACTCTTTGATTGCTCTCGCCATCCGCATAGAACGACGGGTAGATCTTCGTCACCGGGCTCGTGGAAGAGAGCTCGCATCAACGGTGTTTCCCTGCTCCGCATCGCAACCATCTCCCTCCTCTGGCTCAGAGTCTGAGCCCATGCAGCTGGGAGGGATTCGCATCTCGACTAAGGAGAGGGAACGGAGGATCACCAACCGCCTGTGCCTCTATTGCGGAGTTGCTGGACATTTTGTTAATTCATGTCCAGTAAAAGCCAGAGCTCATCTGTAAGCGGAGGGCTACAGGTGAGCGCAACTACTCAAGTCTCTCCATCAAGATCCTGTACTACTTTGTCGGTCCATCTACGCTGGACCGGTTCGGGTGCTACATGTAGTGCCTTGATAGACTCTGGGGCTGAGGGTTGTTTCATGGACGAAGCATGGGTTCGGAAACATGACATTCCTTTCAGAGAGTTAGAGAAGCCTACGCCCATGTTCGCCTTAGATGGTAGTCATCTTCCCAGTATCAGATTTGAGACACTACCTTTAACCCTCACAGTATCTGGTAACCACAGTGAGACTATTTCTTTTTTGATTTTTCGTTCACCGTTTACACCTGTTGTTTTGGGTCATCCCTGGCTAGTATGTCATAATCCTTCTATTAATTGGTCTAGTAATTCTATCCTATCCTGGAACGTTTCTTGTCATGTGAAGTGTTTAATGTCTGCCATCCCTCCCGTTTCTTCTGTCCCTACTTCTCAGGAGGAACCTGGCGATTTGACAGGAGTGCCGGAGGAATATCATGATCTGCGCACGGTCTTCAGTCGGTCCCGAGCCAACTCCCTTCCTCCTCACCGGTCGTATGATTGTAGTATTGATCTCCTTCCGGGGACCACTCCTCCTCGGGGTAGACTATACTCTCTGTCGGCTCCCGAACGTAAGGCTCTCGAGGATTATTTGTCTGTGTCTCTTGACGCCGGTACCATAGTGCCTTCTTCCTCTCCGGCCGGGGCGGGGTTCTTTTTTTGTTAAGAAGAAGGACGGTACTCTGCGCCCCTGCGTGGATTATCGAGGGCTGAATGACATAACGGTTAAGAATCGTTATCCGCTTCCCCTTATGTCATCAGCCTTCGAGATTCTGCAGGGAGCCAGGTGCTTTACTAAGTTGGACCTTCGTAACGCTTACCATCTCGTGCGCATCAGAGAGGGGGACGAGTGGAAAACGGCGTTTAACACTCCGTTAGGGCATTTTGAGTACCGGGTTCTGCCGTTTGGTCTCGCCAATGCGCCAGCTGTTTTTCAGGCATTAGTTAATGATGTTCTGAGAGACATGCTGAACATCTTTGTTTTTGTCTATCTTGACGATATCCTGATTTTTCTCCGTCACTCGAGATTCATGTTCAGCACGTTCGACGTGTTCTACAGCGCCTTTTAGAGAATTGTCTCTACGTAAAGTCTGAGAAGTGCTCTTTTCATGTCTCCTCCGTTACTTTTCTCGGTTCCGTTATTTCCGCTGAAGGCATTCAGATGGATTCCGCTAAGGTCCAAGCTGTCAGTGATTGGCCCGTTCCAAGGTCACGTGTCGAGTTGCAGCGCTTTTTAGGTTTCGCTAATTTCTATCGGCGTTTCATTCGTAATTTCGGTCAAGTTGCTGCCCCTCTCACAGCTCTTACTTCTGTCAAGACGTGTTTTAAGTGGTCCAGTTCCGCCCAGGGAGCTTTTGATCTTCTAAAAGAACGTTTTACGTCCGCTCCTATCCTCGTTACTCCTGACGTCACTAGACAATTCATTGTCGAGGTTGACGCTTCAGAGGTAGGCGTGGGAGCCATTCTATCCCAGCGCTTCCAGTCTGACGATAAGGTTCATCCTTGCGCTTATTTTTCTCATCGCCTGTCGCCATCTGAGCGCAACTATGATGTGGGTAACCGTGAACTGCTCGCCATCCGCTTAGCCCTAGGCGAATGGCGACAGTGGTTGGAGGGGGCGACCGTTCCTTTTGTCGTTTGGACAGACCATAAGAACCTTGAGTACATCCGTTCTGCCAAACGACTTAATGCCCGTCAAGCTCGTTGGGCGTTGTTTTTCGCTCGTTTCGAGTTTGTGATTTCTTACCGTCCGGGTAGCAAGAACACCAAGCCTGATGCCTTATCCCGTCTGTTTAGTTCTTCTGTGGCTTCTACTGATCCCGAGGGGATTCTTCCTTATGGGCGTGTTGTCGGGTTAACAGTCTGGGGAATTGAAAGACAGGTTAAGCAAGCACTCACGCACACTGCGTCGCCGCGCGCTTGTCCTAGTAACCTCCTTTTCGTTCCTGTTTCCACTCGTCTGGCTGTTCTTCAGTGGGCTCACTCTGCCAAGTTAGCTGGTCATCCCGGTGTTCGAGGCACTCTTGCGTCTATTCGCCAGCGCTTTTGGTGGCCGACTCAGGAGCGTGACACGCGCCGTTTCGTGGCTGCTTGTTCGGACTGCGCGCAGACTAAGTCGGGTAACTCTCCTCCTGCCGGTCGTCTCAGACCGCTCCCCATTCCTTCTCGACCATGGTCTCACATCGCCCTAGACTTCATTACCGGTCTGCCTTTGTCTGCGGGGAAGACTGTGATTCTTACGGTTGTCGATAGGTTCTCTAAGGCGGCACATTTCATTCCCCTCGCTAAACTTCCTTCCGCTAAGGAGACGGCACAAATCATTATCGAGAATGTATTCAGAATTCATGGCCTCCCGTTAGACGCCGTTTCAGACAGAGGCCCGCAATTCACGTCACAGTTTTGGAGGGAGTTCTGTCGTTTGATTGGTGCGTCCGTCAGTCTCTCTTCCGGGTTTCATCCCCAGTCTAAAGGTCAAGCAGAGAGGGCCAATCAGACGATTGGTCGCATACTACGCAGCCTTTCTTTCAGAAACCCTGCGTCTTGGGCAGAACAGCTCCCCTGGGCAGAATACGCTCACAATTCGCTTCCTTCGTCTGCTACCGGGTTATCTCCGTTTCAGAGTAGTCTGGGTTACCAGCCTCCTCTGTTCTCATCCCAGCTTGCCGAGTCCAGCGTTCCCTCCGCTCAAGCGTTTGTCCAACGTTGTGAGCGCACCTGGAGGAGGGTGAGGTCTGCACTTTGCCGTTACAGGGCACAGACTGTGAGAGCCGCCAATAAACGCAGGATTAAGAGTCCAAGGTATTGTTGCGGCCAGAGAGTGTGGCTTTCCACTCGCAACCTTCCTCTTACGACAGCTTCTCGTAAGTTGACTCCGCGGTTCATTGGTCCGTTCCGTGTCTCCCAGGTCGTCAATCCTGTCGCTGTGCGACTGCTTCTTCCGCGACATCTTCATCGCGTCCATCCTGTCTTCCATGTCTCCTGTGTTAAGCCCTTTCTTCGCACCCCGTTCGTCTTCCCTCCCCCCCCCGTCCTTGTCGAGAGCGCACCTATTTACAAGGTACATAAGATCATGGACATGCGTTCTCGGGGACGGGGTCACCAATACTTAGTGGATTGGGAGGGTTACGGTCCTGAGGAGAGGAGTTGGGTTCCGTCTCGGGACGTGCTGGACCGTTCACTCATTGATGATTTCCTCCGTTGCCGCCAGGATTCCTCCTCGAGTGCGCCAGGAGGCGCTCGGTGAGTGGGGGGGTACTGTCATGTTTTGTCATTTATTATCTTGTCTTGTCCCTGTGCTTCCCATTCTATTCGTTTCCCTCTGCTGGTCTTATTAGGTTCTTTCCCTTTTTCTATCCCTCTCTCTCCCCCTCCCTCCCTCTCTCACTCTCTCGCTCTCTCTTCTCTCTATCGTTCCGTTCCTGCTCCCAGCTGTTCCTATTCCCCTAATCAATCATTTAGTCTTCCCACACCTGTTCCCGATCCTTTCCCCTGATTAGAGTCCCTATTTCTTCCTTTGTGTTCCGTTCCTGTCCTGTCGGTTCCTTGTCTAGAATTCACCGTGCTGTGTTTGTGTATCGCCCTGTCGTGTCGTGTTTTCCTCAGATGCTGCGTGGTGAGCAGGTGTCTGAGTCTGTCTGGTTCAAGTGCCTTCCCGAGGCAACCTGCTGTTCACCTGCTGTTCAAGATCGAGTCTCCAGTTTGTCCTCGTCATTTCGAGTGAAAGTTGTGTTTTTTGTTTGTATTTACTTTACTGGATTAAAGACTCTGTTTTCGCCAAGTCGCTTTTGGGTCCTCTTTCACCTGCATGACAAAAAAGGCCTGTAGTGTTGACGGCATCCTCAATGAAATTATCATAAATACAGACCACATACTCCAATTGGCTATACTTAAACTCGTTAACATCCTCCTCAGCTCTGGCAACTTCCCCAATATGTGGAACGAAGGACTGACGTTGAGGGCATGTCCTGTTAAACCTTGCTAATGCTTTTTTACTAAAACATCCGTCTTTAAAGCCTCGGCATTGGGCTTGAGCTAGTTTCTTTGAAAAACATCATATAAGTTGGAAAAGTGTGCGTGCACATTAACAAGAGGCCTACTGGTCTCTCAGCCAAGAGCTGACAGAAACTCACTGGTTCCTCTTAAGTTGACTGGGGACAAAACATTTTGTTGATGATCTACTTCACTTGCTCGTACACATATGTTTCCCATGTCAATAAAGCCCCTGAAATTGAATTCGAATTGAGACAAGGAAAAAGAGAGCGGGAGAGAGTCATGTGGGTGCTGACTCCTCTGGGCCTGAGTGGAGATTTCCCAGAGTGGAGAGAGTCATGTGGGGTGCTGACTCCTTTGGGCCTCAGTGGAGATTTCCCAGAGTGGAGAGAGTCATGTGGGGTGCTGACTCCTTTGGGCCTCAGTGGAGATTTCCCAGAGTGGAGAGAGTCATGTGGGGTGCCGACTCCTTTGGGCCTCAGTGGAGATTTCCCAGAGTGGAGAGAGTCATGTGGGGTGCCGACTCCTCTGGGCCTCAGTGGAGATTTCCCAGAGTGGAGAGAGTCATGTGGGGTGCTGACTCCTCTGGGCCTCAGTGGAGATTTCCCATGTGGGGTGCTGACTCCTTTGGGCCTCAGTGGAGATTTCCCAGAGTGGAGAGAGTCATGTGGGGTGCCGACTCCTCTGGGCCTCAGTGGAGATTTCCCAGAGTGGAGAGAGTCATGTGGGGTGCCGACTCCTCTGGGCCTCAGTGGAGATTTCCCAGAGTGGAGAGAGTCATGTGGGGTGCCGACTCCTCTGGGCCTCAGTGGAGATTTCCCAGAGTGGAGAGAGTCATGTGGGGTGCTGACTCCTTTGGGCCTCAGTGGAGATTTCCCAGAGTGGAGAGAGTCATGTGGGGTGCTGACTCCTCTGGGCCTCAGTGGAGATTTCCCAGAGTGGAGAGAGTCATGTGGGGTGCTGACTCCTTTGGGCCTCAGTGGAGATTTCCCAGAGTGGAGAGAGTCATGTGGGGTGCTGACTCCTCTGGGCCTCAGTGGAGATTTCCCAGAGTGGAGAGAGTCATGTGGGGTGCTGACTCCTTTGGGCCTCAGTGGAGATTTCCCAGAGTGGAGAGAGTCATGTGGGGTGCTGACTCCTCTGGGCCTCAGTGGAGATTTCCCAGAGTGGAGAGAGTCATGTGGGGTGCTGACTCCTTTGGGCCTCAGTGGAGATTTCCCAGAGTGGAGAGAGTCATATGGAGGGAGGGGGAGAATAGAAGGGTGTGAGTGAAAATAAATGAATGGAATCGTGCCCAGGTAATTAAACGACTGCTCCAACACTGATCTGAGAACAATGAGCATCCTTCGTGTTGCTCCCTGCTATACATACACTAACAGGAAGTCAGGAGAATAGGCGGAAGGAAGAGGCATCCCCTTAGCCACGCCCACACGGTAGTTTGGTAAACCCTGTGGTTCCTTGGGTTCAGACTACACTCAAGGTACAAGTTGCCACTTAACCACAGGTCTAGGATCACATTACCCTCCTCAAAATCCTACCCTAAAACATTAGGGGATGAGAAAAGAGCTGACCCTGCATCAGTGGTTAGGAACAACTTGGACCTACTCCTCAGACTATGCTGCGCGGCACATCATGGTTTATAACTACATAGATAAATTACCCAGGTATACACAGTGGCTACGGTAAAAGTATATGAATGTTTGAATGTTTTTGAATTGTACATGGTCTCAATTGTTTATTGATGTCTGGGCAATGTAACTCGTGCGAGGCCCATTACTCAGTAGCCTGCCACTGGTAGTAAAACAGGGAGTGTGTGAGAGGGAGACAGGGAGTGTGAAGAGAGGGAGTGTGTATTGTTCTACTGATAATGGCTAACGACACAGCTGCTTCTCCAATCATTCACCACATGTACAGGAAGTAGAGAATAAAATCCACAGGAAGGACAAAGATAAACATTCAGTGTGTGTGTGTGCGCGCGCGTTTAGGTTAAGGTTTAGGGGTAGGGTTTGGAAAAATAGGACTTTTTAATGCTTCAAACATTTTTACTCCCCCAAAAAATAAAGCTGTGTGTGTGTATGAACAAACAACACAGCAAAAGGAAACAGTAGAAACCGCCATTCTCTCTCTCTCTCTTTTCACAAACACACAATGAGGCCAAACAGCCTACAGCCGAAAGAAACAGAGAAACACCAAATCGAGGAACTATATGCACCACCACATCTTGTTACCAAGCAACTATGGATCAACATCAGTGAAACTTTCAGAACATTTCAGTTCTAAATGGATCCCAGAACATTTGACAGAACCCTAATGAATTCCAGAGCTCGTTTTAACGCCAAGTTCTCTATGCTCCTTGCCAGGACTGATATGAACCCAGGGTTGTGTTAATGAGAGTACGCCGTAACAAAGCACTTTGTGCTTCTTATTGGACAAGTTCAGGTAGTCCCTCCCTGTTTCAGTCCGTTTTCTTCCATTTGGTACCTAGTACCAGGTCGGTGTGGGAGACAGACAGAGAGGGTTGAGTAACTGACCGACTGTGTGTATTTAGTGCCCAGCTGTAAAAGGGGATTTATGCTGTCAGCATTCCTCCAGACATCCCTCCACCACTCCTCAGCTTTGATGTTGGCTAACTTGAGCTAACCTGGATCAGCCTGCAGGCAGGAGAGAACGGGCAGACAAAGAGGGTGTGTTTGGGGGAGAGGTGTGTGTGCGTGCGCGTGATAATTTTTTCACATGCTGTACATGTAACATAGTCCAACAACAACAAAACATGTAGCAATAAAATATTGCATACATTTAGCACTTTTTTTCCCAGGACTTTGAACAAACCTTTGAACTCTAACCCTAACCTTCCCACTAAAATCAATCTCCTATCTATCCAGGATCTGATAGATCAAAGATCTGTCGCACATAGGAACCTCACAGCTCTACACCCTAGAAATCTGTCTATAGAACATGCTGGAATGGATTCTCTCTCTCTCTCTCTCCCCACACGTGCGTTGTACCTCTCCCATACACTTTCACTAAGACGCTCTCTCTACTTCTACCTCAGTCTCTTTGTCACAGCCTTCCCTCCTTCCCTCCTCTCTCTCGTTCTCTCTGTGACACTTTAATACTTTCTCCCACACAGAGAGAAGCGCCAACTCTCAGTTGTGACCGACTTTGGGACCTAACCCACATGCACACAACCCCTTGCTCTTCAGCGTGTACGTGAGACACACAGACACACCTGACCCCACCTCCCACAGACCTGTGCCAAACAGATCCCTCCATTGCCTGCAGGTATCAACAAACAAAAAAAACGTGCACACAAAACACACACACCTGTGAGGCACGGGCTCAGTTTGGCGGAACGGGAGCAACCGTTCAGGCGTGGCACAGACGTATGACTCACCTTTCACACACACACAATCTAGATTCCCCGGAAACACACCCCAGACAGCACAGACAGTCTGGAATCCTGATCTACTGAGGTAGGCAGGTAAGAAGTGTAGCCTCTGGCAGCATTACATACTGTGTATATCATGATGACGTATGGCTGCCAAGTTTAGTGTCCTGTACACTGAAGAATCCACTCGCCCAAGGTCAGTCAACGGTCACCATTGTGGATTTCAACTCCTGCTGTGTGTGTGTGTGTGTGTGTGTGTGTGTGTGTGTGTGTGTGTGTGTGTGTGTGTGTGTGTGTGTGTGTGTGTGTGTGTGTGTGTGTGTGTGTGTGTGTGTGTGTGTGTGTGTGTGTGTGTGTGTGTGTGTACACAGTTGGTGTGTGTGTGTGTGTGTGTGTGTGTGTGTGTGTGTGTGTGTGTGTGTGTGTGTGTGTGTGTGTGTGTGTGTGTGTGTGTGTGTGTGTGTGTGTGTGTGTGTGTGTGTGTGTGTGTGTGTGCGCATGCGTGCGTGCCTGTGTACACAGTATGTGTGAGTTTGTGTGTGCATACAGTTTGTTACCAACAATGTGCCGACTCACGTGGAAACAGTTACAAAAGACCAAGAAGGCCTCATAGCTTCTAAAACACAGACTGTACTGCATCAGTCACCACTTTAACACCACAACCCCCCCCCCCCCCCCACACACACACACCTCTCACTGCTGAATCGGCACACACATACTCTGCGACGCTGTACAGATGCGCCCACACACACACACACACTATCACTTGGCTGTTCATGCATGCACTGATGTCTAAGGCCAGCATTTTGCCCATAATTTAGGTTAGGATTTGGTGACATATGACTCAGACCTGCTGATTCAGTGTTAATGAGAGACATGTCCTGAGGGCATATGGAACAGAGACAGGCTTTTAGAGTCTGTGTTCCTGAAAGGTACAGTGGATTTGGAAAGTACTCAGACCCCTTGACTTTTTCCCACATTTTGTTAGGTTACAGGCTTATTTTCCCTCCTCAATCTACACGCAATACCCCATAATGGCAAAGCAAAAACAGCTTTTTAGAAATGTTTGCAAATGTATAAAAATACAAATAAAAACTGAAACATAACATTTATATAAGCATTCAGACCCTCAGTACTTTGTTGAAGAACCGTTGGCAGCGATTACAGCATCAAGTCTTCTTGGGTATGACACTACAAGCTTGGCATACCTGTATTTGGGGAGGTTCTCCCATTCTTCTCTGCAGATCCTCTCAAGCTCTGTCAGGTTGGATGGGGAGCATCACTGCACAGCTATTTTCAGGTTCCTCCAGAGATGTTTGATTGGGTTCAAGACCGGGCTCTGGCTGGGTCAGTCAAAGACATTCAGAGACTTGTCCCGAAGCCACTCCTGCGTTGTCTTGGCTGTGTGCTTAGAGTCGTTGTCCTGCTGGAAAGTGAACCTTCACCCTAATCTCAGGTCCCGAGCGCTCTGGAGCAGGTTCTCATCGAGGATCTCTCTGTACTTTGCTCCGTTCATCTTTCACTCGATCCTGTCTAGTCTCGCAGTCCCTGCCACTGAAAAACATCCCCACAACATGATAGTGCCACCACCATTCTTCACTGTAGGGATGGTGCCAGGTTTCCTCCAGACTTCACACTTTCTTGTTTCTCATGGTGCCTTTTGGCAAACTCCAAGCGGGCTGTCATGTGCCTTTTACTGAGGAGTGGCTTCCATCTGGCCACTCTCCCATAAAGGCCTGATTGGTCGAGTGCTGCAGAGATGGTTGTTCTTTCTAAATCATGTCCAATCACTTGAATTTACTACAGGATGATCAATGGAAACAGGATGCACCTGAGCTCAATTTTGAGTCCCATAGCAAAGGGTCTGAATACTCACGTAAATAAAAATCTGAAAACCTGTTCTCGCTTTGTTATTATAGGATATTGTGTGTAGATTGATGAGGGGGAGATTAAAAAAAAAATCAATTTTAGAATAAGGCTTTAACGTAACAAAATGTGGAAAAAGTCAAGGGTTCTGAATGCTTTCCGAATGCACTGTACATGGATTCAATTCAAAATCCATTTTCGATCCCTGTATAAACATCTGTCAGGTTTTCTACATGAGAGAACTCATTGAGGGAATCTCAGGGTATGAAATCTCAACTTTAATCTGAACTAGAACGTGTTTCTTTCTGTCTCTACCGCCTGACTGTTCACAGGGCTGACGACCACGTGCCTCTAATATAGACACAGACGAAAACTGGTACATCAAATTGTGTGTGTGTGTTCAGACAAGTTCAGGTCAGAACTAAGAAGGCTCGGCCATTACAGAAAGTGACAGACCTAAGACTATAATGACTTCAACCTATTACATTCCACACCTTGTTTAAAAGGGTAGAATCTATTCTAAACACAAATCCATTCCAATGACTCGTCGTCCATAACAACAGGTCTAGAATAAGTATAGTCATTGAGCACATGATGTATAGAATGGGGTCTGGGGTGCAGACAGCTGATCCTAAGTCAGTAGTTAACCAGAGTGTTGAGGGCAGTTGAGGGATAGTCCTGCTGTGCTTCAAGGAGCAGGGTGAAATTAGGCAGGAGATTAATGGTAAGACTACAGACGGGTGTCACTTCTATTTCCCATGGTAGACAGCACATTGTTGGGGGGTGCTGTCACTTGGCCAAAATCAGTTATCTTCGAGGTCAACTAGACTTTCTGGAAATGTTAAGGCTCAGCTGGTTTGAGGTTAAAGGCAATGATGTACAGTATATGGCTATACTGCCTAGTTAAATAAAAGGTTAAATAATAAATAAATCAAATGTTTTTAAATATTTGCTTTCACACCATCTAACGCTACTGCGACCCTGACTAACACATTGGCACAGTCCCTGCAGCTTGCCACGCCCATAGCCTAGGGAAGAGGCTAACTTTTACAGTATTTGACCCAAGCGACAATGACATTCGACATCTACAGTATAGGCTGGCTTTACTCTACTTTGAGGACACACGGCATGAGGTGCACATGACACGAGTGTTGCAAATAATAATAGGATGCTGAGAACCATAAATACAATTATCCTAACAAGATCTGTGCCCAAGTGAGAATTCCCCAAAAGTCTATTTCTACCCGGAGCTAGTAAACATCTATAGAGCAGAGTAAGTGGTTTGGAATCATGAGACTTTTTTGTTTGTTGCCAAATTCATGACCTATTCATGACATTGGAGCCGCGCACGGACAGGAACGAGCCTGCAAAAGGGCAGCAAACGCTGTAAAACTCACCCATGATTAACCCGTTACAAAAACATGCCGATCTGAAACGTTAACGAAATGTCAAGACCAAAACAACCTGAGAGTTAATTAACTAATGAAAATGATTCCCGAATGAGGGGAACAATGATGTTGAGACGATACACTTTTGCGATGAACCTGCGAGCCTTTGAAGTAATAACACTAGGCTACAGTAGCAACAACCTGTTAGCGGTTAACTCCGCAACTTAAACGGAAAAAAATACAAATAAAAAATAAGGAGACTTACATTCTTTTATCCAACGGATTTAATTGCCAATGCATAGCCAGAGAGAAGCCGAAAAGGCTCCCGGGCTCTCCTTTCTTTTCAATGACGTTTTCTGTGTCCAGGTTGAAAGCCGATACGTGCGTCCATTCCAGGTGAAGGAG